>NC_057811.1:21326570-21427984 GCF_018294505.1 Triticum aestivum | reverse complement strand
GGTAATGCCGGTGATGTTGCGTGGCTTCATCCCTGAGGATGAATGGCTAGTACTGGCAGAACTCAGCTATTTCTTCCGTGTTCTTTGTGCGAAAGAACTATCGCCTAGCGTGCTAGAAGAAATGGAAGAGTTGGCGCCGGAGTTGATCTGCAAGTTAGAGAAGATCTTTCCACCGGGCTTCTTTAATCCAATGCAACATTTGATTTTGCATCTCCCGACCGAGGCAAGATTGGGGGGGCCCGTGCAAAATCGTTGGTGCTACCCAACTGAGAGGATGCAGAAGACGCTTCGACAAAAATATAAAAATAAACGTAGAATTGAAGCATCGATGGCTGAGGCATTCATCACTGAGGAGGCGGCAAATTCGTGACAGCACACTACGAAGCCAAAAATCGTCATTTGCATAATCCGAAGCCTCGGTACAATGCTGACGACCCTAAAAAGGGTGGATCCAACCTCAGCCTATTCAAAGGGAATCTCGCGCCAGCCAGTGTTTCAAATCCAGTATCTTTGGATAACGAACAATGGCGGACCATTTCGTTGTATATCTTCAACAACCTGATAGAAGTGCGGCCGTACATCGAGTAAGTTCTCGGTACATAGTTTCGCAACTTCTATTTCCTTTGAACTGCTCTTATTCCTGGATATTTCATACAGTCGATACGCGCCTTATTCTCGTATGGAGCAGTGATCCAAAAGGATTCTGTCGAAGAGTATGAGCTTCTCGCAAAGCAAGGTGGCGGCTATCCCGGTTTCATCTCTTGGTTCAAACAAACGGTAATTTCTATTAGACTTGTAGGCTAATTTGTAGGCGGCTATCCCGGTTTCATTCGCTAATTTGTGCATAATGCAACAATCCTTTCATATTAAACTTGTAGGCTAATTCAGAGTCTATGGATGCCGAATTGAGACAAGTCGCTAATGGTTTTGACTATAAGGTCCGTTCATTTGACAAATACGACATCAACGGGTATCGCTTTCGTACCTATGGCAAAGAGCTATCTATGGCCGACCGAAAGTCTACAAATTGTTGTGTATCTGCTATCGGCGAAGGAGGTACCGAGTATTATGGGAGAGTTGAAGCAATTTATGAACTTCTATTCTATGGTGAAAACCCACCGAATGTCGTAGTCTTCAAATGTTATTGGTTTCAGCCGAAGGAGACTAGAAGAACTCATGAACATATAGGGCTAGTTGAAATCAACCAAAGCACCCATTTAGATGTTCCTGATGTCTATATTACGGCTCAACAGGCAACCCAAGTATTCTATCTACCGTGGGCCTGCCAAACTAATCCAAATCTGAAAGGTTGGGATGTCGTTTATGAAGTGCCGCCACGTGCTAGACTATCTCCCCCAAAGGAAGAGGATTATGAACCTCACATTAACCCAGACACATATGAAGGAGAATTCTTCCAAGAGACACGTCTTTCCAAAAGGCGTTTCAAGAACCGCTATACTTCACCCCAAAACATTGAAGTAGACAGTGACAGTGAATCCGACATCACCCCAGAGGAGGAACAAGAAGAGCCGGAACAAGAAGAGGTTACTGCTGCGGATGACCTGTCATTGCTTGACCGATTACGTCAAGGTGGCCTTGCACATGTTGATGCCACTGAACCCTATGAGCCCGTCATTGATTATAGTGATGATGATGATTATGCATTTATTAATGATACTGATCGAGATTATTAGTAGTGTCAGGTATTAAATTTTTTAATGTTGTACTTGATGATGATACACTTAAGTGATACACATATTATTATTCATGTCGGTCTTTTTTTTTATGTTGTACTAATTTCGTTTACTGTTTGTCATGGCAGGTGTTGAAAGATGGTGGGCGCTGGTCGGGAGCGCGCCAAGGCTCCTTCTTCCTCGGCGCGTGGTCTGAGGTCTTCGATTCCAGACGTACCTCTTCGCGGAGCGTTGCTGGACAGTATGTCCACACCGCCGGGCCCTTCTTCGTCCACCGCGGTGCCCAGCCGGGGACGAGGTTGGAAGAGAGGAGGTGGGGCACGTGGTCGCGGGAGAGGAGGTAGGGTGACTGCTAGGGCGCCTTCCTCGCCGCCACCCCCAGCTGTTTCACCCGAGCACGTGACTGCTAGGGTGGACTCGTCCGAGGAGGAGGCTACACGGACTCCGGTCCACGAGCCTCCGGTCCACGGGTCTTGGGCCCACGACCCTCGGGTCGACTGGCCTTCGGCCCACGAGAGTTCGGCCCACGAGACCCCGGAGGAGCACACGTCCGGATGGGGTACCTGGCCGGATCAGCCCGAGGAGCCGAGTGGCCATGCTGATGATGGCGGGGAGCCGACTGATCTTGAGGAGGAGGGTGGCACCGTCTACCAGCGTGGTGCTACACGGCTCCCGTCCGTGCCGGGGACCCGCGAGCAGAGGTGGTTGATCTTCCCTGATGGGGAGAGGTACGTAAGTGCATTTAAAATTTTTGTACCTTCTGCATTCACGTTTCTTCAAATAACTAATGCGTTGGCCTTGTCATGCTGCAGGGGTTGGGACCACCATCATAGTGTCCGCCGGCCCAACTCCGTCCTTGGAGTTCTTTGCCGGCAAAACTTCCCGGGGTTTGTCACGTTGCCTGGTGAGGGTCGGCTTCCAGAGCTTGGGTTGAGCTGGGAGCACTACGTGGCTGCCCCGGCCCCGCCGGATGTCATTATCGACGGTGTCGTGTGCGACACGAGGGCATACATGGTGATCAGGACGTTCTGGGTAATTTCTCCTTTACACATTTCAAAATCTTCAACTAGCTAGTTATTAATTGTACTAATCAATATTGTCTCATTTGATTGCAGACATTCTACAGGTGTGAGGAGGGATACGAGGAGGACTGCGCAAATGTTATCGAGAACGTCTGCAAGCGCCTACTCCAGAACTTACGGCACGAGGCTCGGGTGCAGGCTGTTCGAGACTACTACGCCTTGCGTGGTATCAAGAAGACCAAGCCGGCGTGCCGCGATAAGTTCCTGAGTAAGGAGCAGTACATGAAGGTAATTCTTAAGGCCTTCTACTTAAGTTCCTTCATTTAGTAATTCTTAGCCGTAGCGCTCAAGTTTCTATTTGCTAACTTAGGCGCCTCCGAGATGGTGTGCGGATCGGATGGGTTGTTGGGAGGTGTTGGTCGATGAGTGGTGCTCACAAGAATGGCTAGCCCTCCACAACCAGGCCAAGGACAAATGTGCCCAAATGGAAGGTGTGCCACACCATCAAGGCAGCTCCAACTTATATCAGTTCGGGCACAACTGGGTATGTGGTTTGCTTCATGATTCATGCAATTCATTCATCATGCTAGCTTGAGCCCTTTAATTACTAACTTTCATTGCTTCTCTCTTTCAGGCACGCCACAATAAGGCGGATAAGGTGCCAGAGGTGTACGACCTGTATGCCATGGCCCACACTGGCTCTTACAAGAAAGTCAAGGCTTTCTCTCAGTCTGACCTCGATGATGCAAACAACTTCACCAACATCTCCTCCCACAACAAGCTCGTGAGATATAGAGATGAGGGGAAGGCGAGGAAAGGGGAGGACTTTAACCCGAGCCAGGGTCCCATTGATCCAGAGCTGGTGATGATATCTGGTGGCGGGAGGTCCCATGGCTCCATAGCCATTGGAGATGGACTTATCCGTTGTCCTAGCACTCTCCCGGAGATCAAGGCGCGCCAGTCGAGCTCCGCTCCTGAGATAAGGCCTCGTGAACGGCCAGTGCAACTCGCCATCAAGGTTAGTGATACGTACTCAGTTATCTGTCTCCATTACATTGTGTGCGCTTCCATCAATGATTACAAATGGTCATGTGAGTGGTGTTGCAGGCTGCTATACAGACTGAGAGAGATAGAACGGAGAAACTTCTGGCGGAGGCGGCGGAGAGGCAGCGGGAGATGGAGGAGAGGACGAGAAAGATGATGGAGGAGGAGAGGGCACGGAATGACATGCAGGCAAGGGCCATGTACGAGCTCCTTGTGGTAAGTTTCTTCTGCAGATTACTTGCTAGTCTTAACATTTGAGTCTCATTACTAACTAGTATGACTCTGTTCTGAAAACCAAATGTGCAGTCTGTGTGCGAGAAGTCCGGTCAGCCCGCTCCGCCGATGCCAGTGATTGCTCCTGGGAGCACGGTGAGTTTAGTTTGAATGGACATTAGTTGGTAGTCTCAACATTTGAGTGTCGTAATGCTAACGAGACATTGAAAATGATCTTTGTTGCAGCTTAACTCCAGAAACGCATCGCACGATCCTTCTCCAGGTAGCGGCACTAGCCACCCCGGTCCTACACCTCCCTGATCACGGTAAGTTTCTCTAGTGTTTTGCTTAACAAATGCATAAAGACCTAGACTTAGCTTTATTTCCTCCAATATGCTTACCATAATGACCTAGAGTTAGCTTATTTTCCTCCAAAATGACCCATTTTACCTAGGTTAGCTTATAAATGATGCAGTTCATCCAAGTTAGCTCAAAAATGACCCATTTCACCTAGATTAGCTCCTAAACGATCCATTTCAACTAAGTTAGCTAAAAAACGATCCATTTCAACTAGGTTAGCTCCAAAATGACCCATTTCACCTTACTTAGCTCAAAAACGATGCCCTTCACCTTAGTTAGCTCATAAACGACCCATTTCAACTAAGTTAGCTCATAAATGATCCATTTCAACTAAGTTAGCTCATAAACAACCCATTTCAACTTAGTTAGCTCATATATGATCCATTTCACCTAAGTTAGCTCATAAATGACATATACTTCTTGTTCTAGTCTTCTTCTTGTTCTAGTCTTCTTCTTGTTCTAGTCACCTATTTCTAACTTTCTTATTTACCATTTTGCAGATTTCATTCACTTGATGGAAGCTAGCTTGCTATGATGGAGTGCTTGCTTTTCCTTTGATGAAACTTTGCATTGTATCTAGCTTGCTATCTTCATGACACTTTGCATTCTAATATATATATGGATGGAACAATGTGTATGGATGGAACTTCCTTATGTATGAACAATGTGTATGGATGAAACTGATGTGATATGTGATATGAAACTTATGTGCTAGATATGTGTTGGATATGTGCTGGATATGAAACTTATATATGTGATATGTGCTGCAAATTGTGGGATTTAATAAAAAACAGAAAAAACAGACAATATGCAGGCTCTTTGCCGTCTGCCACCGACGGCAAAGAACTCTTTGCCGTCCGCCGCGGACGGCAAAGAAGCCACGTGGCAGCCAACTGTGCTTCCTGGGAGCTGACCCATTTGGTCAGTTTGCCTACAGTGGCAGACGGCAAAGACTTTGCCGTCCGTGGCGGACGGCAAAGAACCTGCAGTTTGCCTACAGTGGCAGACGGCAAAGAACCTGGCATCTAGTGACGTGTAGATGACATCATAAGGCGGACGGCAAAGACCAAAGGCTCTTTGCCGTCTGCGGCGGACGGCAAAGGTCTGCCGTTAGCCACTTAACGGACTGACAGCGCAAATATTGCCGTCCGCCCTCTTTGCCGTCCGCCGCAGACGGCAAAGAGCCTTTGCCGTCCGCCTCCAGGAAGCAGACGGCAAAGAAGCTGTTTACCGTAGCCTTCTTTGCCGGAGCCTTTTGCCGTCCGCGGCTGACGGCAAAGGTCTTTGCCGTCCGCCTTTAGAGCCTTTGCCGTCCGCCATGGCAGACGGCAAAGTAGCTGTTTCCTGTAGTGTAAGGATAAGTTCGACCGCTGTCATGTGATCCATTCCTGGATCACTCTTGTACCCCTTGACTAATTCATGGCAAGGCACACTTCAGGTGCGGTACACAGCATAGCATACTGTAGAGCCTACGTCTAAAGCATAGGGGACGACCTTCGTCCTTGCTCTCTCTTCTGCCGTGGTCAGGTCTTGAGTCTCACTCAATACTCACACCTTGTAACACAGCCAAGAACTCCTTCTTTGCTGATCTATTTTGAACTCCTTCAAAATCCTGTCACGGTATGCATTCATTTGAAAGTACTATTAAGCATTTTGATCTATCCTTATAGATCTTGATGCTCAATGTTCAAGTAGCTTAATCCAGGTTTTCCATTGAAAAACACTTTTCAAATAACCCTGGATGCTTTCCAGAAATTCTACATCATTTCCGATCAACAATATGTTAACAACATATACTCATCAGAAATTCTATAGTGCTCCCACTCACTTCTTTGGAAATACAAGTTTCTCATAAACTTTGTAAAAAACCCAAAATCTTTGATCATCTCATCAAAGCGTACATTCCAACTCCGAGATGCTTACTCCAATCCTTAGAAGGATTGCTGGAGCTTTGCATACTTGTTAGCATCTTTCAGGATTGACAAAACCTTCTGGTTGTATCACATACAACCTTTCCTCAAGAAAATCGTCGAGGAAACAATGTTTTGACATCCTATCTGCAAGATTTCATAAATAATGCAGTAACTACTAAATATAATTCCAACAGACTCTTAGCATCGCTACGAGTGAGAAAGTCTCATCGCAGTCAACTCCTTGAACTTGCCGGAAAACATCTTAACGACAAGTCGAGCTTTCTTAATGGTGACACTTACCATCATTGTCTGTCTTCCTTTTAAAATCCATCTGCACCCAACAGCCTTACGACCACCAAGTAGTTCTTCCAAAGTCTACACTTTGTTTTTATACATGGATCCTCTCTCGGATTTTATGGCCTCGAGCCATTCGTCGGAATCCGGGCCCACCATCGCTTCTCCACAGCTCATAGGTTCATCGTTGTCCAACAACATGACTTCCAAGACAGGATTACGTACCACTCTGAAGTAGTACGCATCCTTGTCGTCCTATGAGGTTTGGTAGTGACTTGATCTGAAGTTTCATGATCACTATCATAAGCTTCCACTTCAATTGGTGTAGGTGCCACAGGAACAACTTCCTGTGCCCTGCTACACATTAGTTGAAGTGACGTTTCAATGACCTCATCAAGTCTCCACCATCCTCCCACTCAATTCTTTCGAGAGAAACTTTTCCTCGAGAAAGGACCCGTTTCTAGAAACAATCACTTTTGCTTCCAGATCTGAAATAGGAGGTATACCCAACTGTTTTGGGTATTCTAAGAAGATGCATTTATCCGCTTTGGGTTCGAGCTTATTAGCCTGAAACTTTTCCACATAAGTGTCGCAGCCCCAAAATTTTAAGAAACGACAGCTTAGGTTTCTCTAAACCATAGTTCATACGGTGTCGTCTCAACGGAATTGCGTGGTGCCCTATTTAAAGTGAATGCGGTTGTCTCTAATGCCTAGCCCATAAATGATAGCGGTAATTCGATAAGAGACATCATGGTATGCACCATATCCAATAGGGTGCAGTTATGATGTTCGGACACACCATCACGCTATGGTGTTCCAGGCGGTATTAGTCGTGAAACAATTTCCACAATTTCTTAATTGTGTGCCAAACTCGTAACTCAAATATTCATCTCTATGATCATATCACAGACATTTTATCCTCTTGTCACGACGATCTTCAACTTCACTCTAAAATTACTTGAACTTTTCAATAATTCAGACTTGTGTTTCATCAAGTAAATATACTCAGCATCTACTCAAATCATCTGTGAAGCAAGAACATAACGATATCCACTGCATGCCTCAGCACTCATTGGACTGCACAAATCAAAATGTATTACTTCCAACAAGTTGCTTTCTTGTTCCATCTTACTGAAAACGAGGCCTTTCAGTCATCTTGCCCATGTGTTATGATTTGCATGTCTCAAGTGATTCTAAATCAAGTGAGTCCAGACGATCCATCTGTATGGAGTTTCTTCATGCATATCTACCAATAGACATGGTTCGGATGTCTCAATCTTTTCAAAAACGAGTGAGTCCAAAGATCCATCAACATGGAGCTTCTTCATGCATTTTATACCAATATGACTCAAATGGCAGTGGCACAAGTATGTGGTACTAACATTACTATTTTATATCTTTTGGCATGAACATGTGTATCACTACGATCGAGATTCAATGAACCATTCATTTTAGGTGCAAGACCATTGAAGGTATTATTCAAATACACAGAGTAACCATTATTCTCCTTAAATGAATAACCGTATTGCGATAAACATAATCCAATCATGTCTATGCTCAACGCAAACACCAAATAACAATTATTTAGGTTTAACACCAATCACGATGGTAGAAGGAGCATGCGATGCTTGATCACATCAACCTTGGAAACACTTCCAACACATATCGTCATCTCACCTTTAGCTAGTCTCCGTTTATTGCGCAGCCTTTTATTTTGAGTTACCAACACTTAGCAACCGAACCGGTATCTAATACCCTGGTGCTACTAGGAGTACTAGTAAAGTACACATTAATATAATGTATATCCAATATACTTCTGTCGACCTTGCCTACCTTCTCATCTACCAAGTATCTAGGGTAGTTCTGCTTCGGTGACCGTTCCCCTCATTACATAAGCATTTAGTCTCGGGTTTGGGTTCAACCTTGGGTTTCTTCACTAGAGCAGCAACCGATTTGCCGTTTCATGAAGTATCCCTTCTTTCCCTTGCCCTTCTTGAAACTAGTGGTTTTACTAACCATCAACAATTGATTCTCCTACTTGATTTCTACTTTCGTGGTGTCAAACATCGCGAATAGCTCAAGGATCATCATATCTATCCCTGATTTGTTATAGTTCATCACGAAGCTCTAGTAGCTTGGTGGCAGTGACTTTGGAGAACCATCACTATCTCATCTGGAAGATTAACTCCCACTCGATTCAAGCGATTGTAGTACTCAGACAATCTGAGCACATGCGCAACGGTTGAGCTTTTCTCCCTTAGTTTGCAGGCTTAAGAAACTTGTCAGAGGTCTCATACCTCTTGATGTGGGCACTAGTCTGAAATCCCAATTTCAGTCTTTGGAACATCTCACATGTTCTGCGACGTTTCAAAAACGTCTTCGGTGCCTCAATTCTATACCGTTTTAACATTACGCACTGAACTATCACGTAGTCATCAAAACGTGTATATCAGATGTTCGCAACATCCACAAATGACGCTCGAGGTTCAGCACACCGAGCGGTGCATTAAGGACATAAGCCTTCTGTGCAGCAATGAGGACAATCCTCGGTTTACGGACCCAGTCCGCATAATTGCTACTATCAACTTTCAACTAAATTTTCTCTAGGAACATATCTTAAACAGTAGAACTAAAGCGTAAGCTACGACATAATTTGCAAAGACCTTCTGACTATGTTCATGATAATTAAGTTCATCTAATCAAATTATTTAATAAACTCCCACTCAGATAGACATCCCTCTAGTCATCTAAGTGATACATGATTCGAGTCAACTAGGCTGTGTCCGATCATCACGTGAGACGGACTAGTCATCATCGGTGAACATCTCCATGTTGATCGTATCTACTATACGACTCATGTTCGACCTTTCGGCCTCTTGTGTTCCAAGGCCATGTCTGTACATGCTAGGCTCGTCAAGTCAACCTAAGTGTTTCGCATGTGTAAATCTGGCTTACACCCGTTGTATGTGAATGTTAGAATCTATCACACCCGATCATCACGTGGTGCTTCGAAACAACGAACCTTCGCAACGGTGCACAGTTAGGGGGAACACGTCTCTTGAAATTTTAGTGGGGGGGTCATCTTATTTATGCTACCGTCGTTCTAAGCAAATAAGATGTAAACATGGCAAACATCACATGCAAATCATAAAGTGACATGATATGGCCAATATCATCTTGCGCCTTTGATCTCCATCTTCGAGGCGCGGCATGATCACCTTCGTCACCGGCATGACACCATGATCTCCATCATCGTGTCTTCATGAAGTTGTCTCGCCAACTATTACTTCTACTACTATGGCTAACGGTTAGCAATAAAGTAAAGTAATTACATGGCGGTTTTCATTGACACGCAGGTCATACAATAAATTAAGACAACTCCTATGGCTCCTGCCGGTTGTCATACTCATCGACATACAAGTCGTGATTCCTATTACAAGAACATGATCAATCTCATACATCACATATATATAATTCATCACATCCTTTTGGCCATATCACATCACATAGCATACCCTGCAAAAACAAGTTAGACGTCCTCTAATTGTTGTTGCATGTTTTACGTGGCTGCTATGGGTTTCTAGCAAGAACGTTTCTTACCTACGCAAAAGCCACAACGGTGATATGCCAATTGCTATTTACCCTTCATAAGGACCCTCTTCATCGAATCCGATCAGACTAAAGTGGGAGAGACAGACACCCGCTAGCCACCTTATGCATCAAGTGCATGTCAGTCGGTGGAACCTGTCTCACGTAAGAGTACGTGTAAGGTCGGTCCGGGCCGCTTCATCCCACAATGCCGCCAAATCAAGATAAGACTAGTAACGGCAAGCAAATTGAACAAATCATCGCCCACAACTACTTTATGTTCTACTCGTGCATAGAATCTACGCATAGACCTGGCTCATGATGCCACTGTTGGGGAACGTAGCAATAATTCAAAATTTTCTACGCATCACCAAGAACAATCTATGGAGTCTTCTAGCAACGAGAGGGAAAAGAGTGCATCTACATACCCTTGTAGATCGCGAGCGGAAGCGTTCAAGTAAACGGGGTTGATGGAGTCGTACTCGTCGTGATCCAAATCACCGATGACCGAGCGCCGAACGGACGGCACCTCCGCGTTCAACACACGTACGGTTGGGAAGACGTCTCCTCCTTCTTGATCCAGCAAGGGGAGGGAGAGGTTGATGGAGATCCAGCAGCACGACGGCGTGGTGGTGGAAGTAGCGGGATCCCGGCAGGGCTTCGCCAAGCGCAAGCGGGGAGGAAGAGGTGTCACGGGAGGGAGGGAGGCGCCAGTGCTTGGGGTGCTGCTCCCATGCGCCTTCCCACTATATATAGGGGTGGAGGGGGCTGGTTTCTTGCCCTCCAAGTCCATTGGGGCGTTGGCAAAGGTGGGGGAATGAAATCCCATCATTTCCCTTCCCCACCGATAGTTATCCCCCTTTTTTAGGGATCTTGATCTTATCCTTTCGGGATATGATCTTATTCCTTCTAAGGTGGGATCTTGGTGCGCCTTGACCAGGGGTGTGGGGCCTTGCCCCCACTACCCACGTTCATGTGGGTCCCCCCATGCAGGTGGGCCCCACTTCGGAACCTTCTAGAACCTTCCCGGTACAATACCGAAAATCCCGAACATTTTCCGGTGGCCAAAATAGGACTTCCCATATATAAATCTTTACCTCCGGACCATTGCGGAACTCCTCGTGACGTCCGGGATCTCATCCGGGACTCCGAACAACTTTCGGTTAACCGCATACTAATATCTCTACAACTCTAGCGTCACCGAACCTTAAGTGTGTAGACCCTATGGGTTTGGGAGACATGTAGACATGACCGAGACATTTCTCCGGTCAATAACCAACAGCGGGATCTGGATACCCATGTTGGCTCCCACATGCTCCACGATGATCTCATCGGATGAACCACGATGTCGAGGATTCAATCAATCCCGTATACAATTCCCTTTGTCAATCGGTACGTTACTTGCCCGAGATTCGATCGTCGGTATCCCAATACCTTGTTCAATCTCGTTACCGGCAAGTCACTTTACTCGTACCGTAATGCATGATCCCGTGACCAAACACTTGGTCACATTGAGCTCATTATGATGATGCATTACCGAGTGGGCCCAGAGATACCTCTCCGTCATACGGAGTGACAAATCCCAGTCTCGATTCGTGCCAACCCAACAGACACTTTCGGAGATACCCGTAGTGCACCTTTATAGCCACCCAGTTACGTTGTGACGTTTGGCACACCCAAAGCACTCCTATGGTATCCGGGAGTTGCACAATCTCATGGTCTAAGGAAATGATACTTGACATTTGGAAAAGCTCTAGCAAACGAACTACACGATCTTGTGCTATGCTTAGGATTGGGTCTTGTCCATCACATCATTCTCCTAATGATGTGATCCCGTTATCAATGACATCCAATGTCCATAGTCAGGAAACCATGACTATCTGTTGATCAACGAGCTAGTCAACTAGAGGCTCACTAGGGACATGTTGTGGTCTATGTATTCACACATGTATTACGGTTTCTAGTTAATACAATTATAGCATGAACAACAGACAATTATCATGAACAAGGAAATACAATAATAACCATTTTATTATTGCCTCTAGGGCATATTTACAACACTTAATTCCTCTCATATCACGGTTTCCTAAATCTCGAAAGCTTCATCCACACCAAACTCAACAAGAACTCGTGAGATAAGTTAGTATAAACCAATGCAAAAACCTTATCATTTTCTACTGTAACAAATCACTAAAATTATTATTCAACATTGCATACTAAATGCCTCTGCATATTTAATACTCCTATCCTCAAATAGAATCATTAAACAAGCAAACATATACTAACAATGCAAACATAACGGCAATCTGCCAAAACAGTACAGTCTGTAAAGAATGCAAGATTCATCATACTTCCCTAACTCCAAACATTATGAAAATCTACCACACTGTAGAAAATTTATCAGAGATTATTATGCAAAAAGTTTCAACATTTTATTATATTCTGGCTTTTCTAGGGAATTTTGGCAACATCGATAAACTTTCTGTTTTGAAACAGCAACATGTATACTTGCAAAATAAGCATGGTAAAGGCTATCCTTGACATTTTTATTGAAAATAGAGATGCAAAAAATTATTCTAAATAACAGCAAGAAAATACTAACAAAATAAAATGACGCTCCAAGCAAAACATATATCATGTGGTGAATAAAAATATAGCTCCAAGTAAAGTTACCGATGAACGAAGACGAAAGAGGGGATGCCATCCGGGGCATCCCCAAGCTTAGGCTCTTGGTTGTCCTTGAATATTACCTTGGGGTACCTTGGGCATCCCCAAGCTTAGTCTCTTGTCACTCCTTATTCCATAGTCCATCGTGTCTTTACCCAAAACTTGAAAACTTCACAACACAAAACTCAGCAGAAAATCTTATGAGCTCCATTAGTATAAGAAACTAAATCACCACTTAGATACTGCTGTGAAATCAATCTAAATTCATATTGGTGTAATATCTACTGTATTCCAACTCCTATATCGTTCATACCCTCCGATACTACTCATAGAGTCATCAAAATAAGCAAACAACACATAGAAAACAGAATCTGTCAAAAACAGAACAGTCTGTAGTAATCTGTATCAAACGTATACTTCTGGAACTCCAAAAATTCTAAAATAAATTGGTAGACCTGAGGAATTTGTCTATTAATATTATTAAAAAAGAATCAACTTAAAATCACTCTTCTGTAAAAAAAATGACAGCCAAACTCGTGAGCGCAAAGTTTCTGTTTTTTACAGCAAGATCACATTAACTTCCACCCAAGTCTTCCCAAAGGTTCTACTTGGCACTTTATTGAAAAAAAGCTATAAAACATGATTAATACTGTATCTTAATCATGTGAACACACAAAAAAAGTAGGGGTAAATATTGGGTTGTCTCCCAACAAGCACTTTTCTTTAATGCCTTTCTAGCTAGGCATGATGATTTCAATGATGCTCGTATAAAAGATAAGAATTGAAACATAAAGAGAGCATCATGAAACACATGGCAAGCACATTTAAGTCTAACCCACTTATTATGCGTAGGGATTTTGTGAGAAAACAACTTATGGGAACAATAATCAACTAGCATAGGAAGGCAAAATAAGTATAACTTAAAAACTTTTAACACATAGAGAGAAAACGTGATATTATTGCAATATGTAGAAGCATATGATCCTCTCTCATAATAATTTTCAGTAGCATCATGAATGAATTCAACCATATAACCAGCACATAAAGCATTCTTTTCATGTTCTACAAGCATAGAAATTTTATTACTCTCCACATAAGCAAATTTCTTCTCGTTCGGAATAGTGGGAGTATCATAAGAGACTCGAATACTATAAATTGTTTCCACATTAAAAGAGTAATGTTTAGAAAAGGGGTAATCATAATCATGACAATTTTTATAAATATAATCATCACTACTTTTTATAGCATAAGTGTCATCACAATAATCATCATAAATAGGAGGCATGCTATCATCATAATAAATTTGCTCATCAAAACTTGGGAGGCTAAAAATATCATCTTCATTAAACATAGCATCCCCAATCTTGGGACAAACATTAATTGCAGCAAATATATTCTCAAACATGTCATTCTCATCAAACATAGCATCCCCAAGCTTGGGCCTTTTCATATCATAAGCATAATCACTCTCACCAATAATAGTATGGATAGCACCAATAGTATAGCAATTATCATCATCACAATGAGTAATAGGAGCAACATCATTTGGGAGAGATACCTTTCTACCTTTGCTTCTCCATCTTTTCTTTTTCTTCTTCACATCATGTGTGGGTTTAACCCTCTTTTTTTAGCTCGTTATTAATGAGATTGGTTGAATAGAAGGCTCCTCCTCGTTACCTGATTCATCACAAGAAATAATAGGAAGATATTGGGAAGTCTCTTCCCTTTCATTAGTATTCTCTTCATCTTCTATTTTTTTTCTTGTCTTTATGTAATTGGCAATATAAGGATTTTCCATGCAATTCACCGCACAATACATGAAAATTTCTTCTAGATAAAAATCAAGAAATCTATCAAGATTAAATTTTGGAATACCGTCAGTTATATGTTTCATTTCTTCATACTCCAAAAGAAGACTAAGATCTTTATGATGCTCAAGGGTAATCAAGTTATCACAATTTTTGGACATGATTTGATCATGAAACAAATAGCATTTGAGCTTTAAATGACCATGTTCATTGCAAATTTCACAAGGATGGCGATAAATATTGAATCTTTCAGCACAATCATCTAGCCTTTCTTGCAACCATTTAGTTTCCAAATACTTATGCCTCTTGCAAAATCTATCTTCCCTATTTGGTGTGTACTTGCAAGCTCTATGTATTCCACAAAATTTGACATGCTTATAAGATATATTTTCATCATGACTAGTGCAATCATCATTAGTAATATGGATATTCAAAGAGTTCATACTAACAACATTGCAATCATGCTCATCATTCAGAGATTTAGTGCCAAACGTTCTAATGCATTCTTCTTCTAGCAATTGAGCACAATTATCGGAATCCTTATTCTAATGAAAAATATTAAAAAGATGAAGCATATGAGGCACCCTCAATTCCATTTTTTGTAGTTTTCTTTTATAGACTAAACTAGTGATAAAACAAGAAACTAAAAGATTCGATTGCAAGATCGAAAGATATACCTTCAAGCACTCACCTCCCCGGCAACGGCGCCAGAAAAGAGCTTGATGTCTACTACACAACCTTCTTCTTGTAGACGTTGTTGGGCCTCCAAGTGCAGAGGTTTGTAGGACAGTAGCAAATTTCCCTCAAATGGATGACCTAAGGTTTATCAATCCGTGGGAGGCGTAAGATGAAGATGGTCTCTCTCAAGCAACCCTGCAACCAAATAACAAAGAGTCTCTTGTGTCCCCAACACACCCAATACAATGGTAAATTGTATAGGTACACTAGTTCGGCGAAGAGATGGTGATACAAGTGCAATATGGATGGTGGATATAGGTTTTTGTAATCTGAAAATGTAGAAACAGCAAGGTAACTAATAATAAAAGTGAGCGTAAACGGTATTGCAATGCTAGGAAACAAGGCCTAGGGTTCATACTTTCACTAGTGCAAGTTCTCTCAATAATAATAACATAATTGGATCATATAAATATCCCTCAACATGCAACAAAGAGTCACTCCAAAGTCACTAATAGCGGAGAACAAACGAAGAGATTATTGTAGGGTACGAAACCACCTCAAAGTTATTCTTTCGGATCGATCTATTCATGAGTTCGTACTAGAATAACACCTTAAGACACATATCAACCAAAACCCTAATGTCACCTAGATACTCCAATGTCACCTCAAGTATCTGTGGGTATGATTATACGATATGCATCACACAATCTCAGATTCATCTATTCAACCAACACATAGAACCTCAAAGAGTGCCCCATAGTTTCTACCGGAGAGTCAAGACGAAAACGTGTGCGAACCCCTATGCATAAGTTCACAATGTTACGGAACCCGCAAGTTGATCACCAAACCATCAAGTAGATCACGTGAATATCCCATTGTCACCACAGATAAGCACATGCAAGACATACATCAAGTGTTCTCAAATCCTTAAAGACTCAATCCGATAAGATAACTTCAAAGGGAAAACTCAATCCATTACAAGAGAGTAGAGGGGGAGAAACATCATAAGATCCAACTATAATAGCAAAGCTCGCGATACATCAAGATCGTACCACCTCAAGAACATGAGAGAGAGAGATCAAACACATAGCTACTGGTACATACCCTCAGCCCCGAGGGTGAACTACTCCCTCCCCGTCATGGAGAGCGCCGAGATGATGAAGATGGCCACCGGTGATGGATCCCCCCTCCAGCAGGGTGCCGGAACAGGGTCCCGATTGGTTTTTGGTGGCTATAGAGGCTTGCGGCGGCGGAACTCCCGATCTAGGTTATTTTCTGGAGGTTTCTGTATATATAAGAGGTTTTGGCGTCGAGAACAAGTCAGGGCGGTCTCCGGGCTGTCCATGAGGTAGGGAGGCGCGCCCAGGGGGGTGGGCACGCCCCCCACCCTCGTGGGCAGCCTGGGACTCTTCTGGCCCAACTCTTTTACTCCTTGGCCTTCTTCTGGTCCAAAAATAAGCTCCATGAAATTTCAGGTCAATTGGACTCCGTTTGATTTTCCTTTTCTGTAAAACTCAAAAACAAGGAAAAAACAGAAACTGGCACTGGGCTCTAGGTTAATAGGTTAGTCCCAAAAATCATATAAAATAGCATATAAATGCATATAAAACATCCTAGATGGATAATATAATAGCATGGAACAATCAAAAATTATAGATACGTTGGAGACGTATCAGAAGCGTGTCATAATAAATGAAACGGTGGAAAGTTGCATGGCAATATATCTCGGAATGGCTATGAAAATGCCATAATAGGTAGGTATGGTGGCTGTTTTGAGGAAGATATAAGGAGGTTTATGTGTGATAGAGCGTATCATATCACGGGGTTTGGATGCACTGGCGATATTTGAACCAACTCTCAAGGTGAGAAAGGGCTATGCACGGTACTGAAGAGGCTAGCAATGATGGAAGGGTGAGAGTGCGTATAATCCATGGACTCAACATTAGTCATAAAGAACTCACATACTTATTGCAAAAATCTACAAGTCATCAAAAACCAAGCACTACGCGCATGCTCCTAGGGGGATAGATTGGTAGGAAAAGACCATCGCTCCTCCCCGACCGCTACTCATAAGGATGACAATCAAAGAACACCTCATGTTTCAAATTTCTTACACAATGGTTACCATACGTGCATGCTACGGGACTTGCAAACTCTAACACAAGTATTTCTCAATTCACAATTACTCAACTAGCACAACTTTAATGTCACCATATTCATATCTCAAAACAATCATCAAGTATCAAACTTCTCATAGTATTCAATGCACTCTATATGAAAGTTTTTGTTATACCCATCTTGGATGCCTATCATATTAGGACTAATTTTATAGCCAAAGAAAATTACTATGATGATCTAAAGAACTCTCAAAATAATATAAGTGAAGCATGAGATATCAATAATTTCTATAAAATAAAACCACCACCGTGCTCTAAAAGATATAAGCGAAGCACTAGAACAAAATTATCTAGCTCAAAAGATATAAGTGAACCACATAGAGTATTCCAATAAATTTCGATTCATGTGTGTCTCTCCAAAAGGTGTGTACAGAAAGGATGATTGTGGTAAACTAAAAAGCAAAGACTCAAATCATACAAGACGCTCCAAGCAAAACACATATCATGTGGTGAATAAAAATATAGCCTCAAGTAAAGTTACCGATGGACGAAGACGAAAGAGGGGATGCCTTCCGGGGCATCCCCAAGCTTAGGCTTTTGGTTGTCCTTTAATTTTACCTTGGGGTGCCTTGGGCATCCCCAAGCTTAGGCACTCGCCACTCCTTGTTCCATAATCCATCAAATCTTTACCCAAAAACTTGAAAACTTCACAACACAAAACTCAACAGAAAATCTCATGAGCTTCATTAGCGAAATAAAACAAACCACCACTTTAAGGTACTGTAATGAACTCATTCTTTATTTATATTGGTGTTAAACCTACTGTATTCCAACTTCTCTATGGTTCATACACCCCGATACTAGCCATAGATTCATCAAAATAAGCAAACAACACACGAAAAACAGAATCTGTCAAAAACAGAACATTCTGTAGTAATCTGTATCAAACGCAAACTTTCTCTAACTCAAAAATTCTACCAAAATAGGACGAGCTAGATAATTTGATTATTGATCTACTGCAATTGGAATCAGTATTTTTATCACGTTCTGGTGATTTTTAACAATTGTTTTCGTGAGGAGAAAGTTTCTGACTTTTTCAGCAAGATCAAATAATTGTTATCCAAGAAGATCCTATAGGTTTAACTTGGCATAAACACTAATTAAAACATAAAACCACATCTAACCAGAGGCTAGATGAATTATTTATTACTAAACAGGAACAAAAAGCAAGGAACAAAAACTAAAATTGGGTTGCCTCCCAATAAGCGGTTTTCTTTAAAGCCTTTTTAGCTAGGCATTGATAATTTTAATTATGCTCACATGAAAGACAAGAATTGAAGCACAAAGAGAGCATCATAAAGCATGTGAAAAACACATCTAAGTCTAACATACTTCCTATGCATAGGCATCTTATAGGCAAAGAAATTATCAAGGCAAGCAAATCCTAGCATATGCAAAGGAGAAGAAAGAAACAAGATCAATCTCAACAAGAAGAGAGGTAATTTAGTAACATGAAAATTTCTACAACCATATTTTCCTCTCTCATAATAATTACATGGGGGATCATAAGAAAATTCAACAAAATAGCTAACACATAAAAAAAATTCAACACGATCCACATGCATGCAAAGTTGACACTCTTCCAAAATAGTGGGATTAACATTAACTAAAAGTCATGACCTCTCCAAACCCACTTTTATCAAAAATACCATAAGATTGAACATTCTCCAAATACGTGGGATCTAAAGTTGACACTCTTCCAAACCCACTTTCAATATTATAGCAAACACTATTATCAATCTCATATTCATCATGGGGCTTAAATAAATTTTCAAGATCTTAAGAAGAATCACCCCAATCATGATCATTGCAACAAGTAGTAGACATAGCAAAACTAGCATCCCCAAGCTTAGGGTTTTGCATATGATTAGCACAATTGACATCAAGAGAACTTATAGTAAAATCATTGCAATCATGCTTTTTATTCAAGGAGCTTTCGTGAATCCCTTCATAAATTTCTTCATCACAATTTTCAGATTCACGAATTTCAAGCAAAACCTCATAAATATAATCTAGTGGACTCAAATCACTAGAAATTGGTTCATCATATTTGGATCTCTTAAAAAGATTAGCAAGGGGATGAGGATCCATAAACTTTTAGCAAGCGAAGATGCAAGCAAAAAGAAGGCACATGGTAACACAAGATCGAACGGAAGGAGGGCGAAGAAAAGGCAAAGGTGAAGTGGGGGAGAGGAAAACAAGAGGCAAATGGCAAATAATGTAATGCGAGGGATAAGAGTTTGTGATGGGTACTTGGTATGTCTTGACTTGTGTGTAGATCTCCCAGGCAACGGCGCCAGAGATGGCTAGTTGCTGGGAGATCAAATCTTGACTTGACTTGGCGTAAGCCTCCCTGGCATCGGCGCCAGAAATTCTTCTTGCTACCTCTTGAGCATGTGTTGGTTTTCCCTTGAAGAGGAAAGGGTGATCCAGCAAAGTAGCGTAACTATTTCCCTCGGTTTTTGAGAACCAAGGTATCAATCCAGTAGGAGGTTACATGCAAGTCGCCTTATACCTGCACAAACAAATAAGAACCTTGCAACCAACGCGATAAAGGGGTTGTCAATCCCTTCACGGCCACTTGCAAAAGTGAGATCTGATAAAGATAGTAAATATTTTTGGTATTTTTGTTGTATAGATTGGAAAGTAAAGATTGCAAAATAAAATAGATCGGAAACTTATATGATGGAAAATAGACCCGGTGGCCATAGGTTTCACTAGTGGCTTCTCTCAAGATAGCATAATCTACGGTGGGTGAACAAATTACTGTCGAGCAATTGATAGAAAAGAACATAGTTATGAGAATATCTAGGCATGATCATGTATATAGGCATCACGTCCGCGACAAGTAGACCGAAACGATTCTGCATCTACTACTATTACTCCACACATCGACCGCTATCCAGTATGCATCTAGAGTATTAAGTTCATAAGAACAGAGTAATGCATTAAGCAAGATGACATGATGTAGAGGGATAAACTCAAGCAATATGATGTAAACCCCATCTTTTTATCCTCGATGGCAACAATACAATACGTGCCTTGCTGCCCCTGCTGTCACTGGGAAAGGACACCGCAAGATGGAACCCAAAGCTAAGCACTTCTCCCATTGCAAGAATGATCAATCTAGTAGGCCAAACCAAACTGATAATTCGAAGAGACTTGTAAAGATAACAAATCATACATATAAGAATTCAGAGAAGAACCAAATATTGTTCATAGATAATCTTGATCATAAACCCACAATTCATCGGATCTCGACAAACACACCGCAAAAAGAATTACATCGAATAGATCTCCAAGAGAATCGAGGAGAACTTTGTATTGAGATCCAAAGAGAGAGAAGAAGTCATCTAGCTAATAACTATGGACCCGAAGGTCTGTGGTAAACTACTCACACGTCATCGGAGAGGCTATGGTGTTGATGTAGAAGCCCTCCGTGATTGATTCCCACCCCCCCCCCCTGGCGGAGCACCGGAAAAGGCCCCAAGATGGGATCTCATGGGTATAGAAGGTTGTGGTGGTGGAAATAGGGTTTCGTGGTGCTATCGGATTTTTTGGGGTATAAGAGTATATATATATGCGAAATAAGTAGGTCGGTGGAGCCATGAGGGGCCCACGAGGGAGGGGGCGTGCCTACCCCCCTTGGGCGCGCCTCCCTGCCTCGTGGCCGCCTCGTTGCTTCCTTTACGTCCACTCCAAGTCTTCTGGATTGCGTTTGTTCCAAAAATAACTCTCCTGAAGGTTTGATTCCGTTTGATATTCCTTTTCTGCGAAACACTGAAATAGGAAAAAAACAGCAATTTGCACTGGGCCTTTGGTTTATAGGTTAGTCCCAAAAATAATATAAAAGTGTATAATAAAGCCCACTAAACATCCAAAACATATAATATAATAGCATGGAACAATCAAAAATTATAGATACGTTGGGGACGTATCACCCCACGCCACCTGCCAGCCTCCTAACGACAGATCTGGTAAGATCTGGATGGAAGCTCTCTCGCTCGCAGCGACCCGCACCCTACCGCGTCAGATTCAGAAGGGAGCCCACCACTAACATGGGCGCGCCAACCATCGCGAGGTCCTCCGCGCCATCACCACGAGCCAAAAACCCCGCTGCCTATCCGCCTAGCTGCGCTGCCACGCCCCTCGCCAGTGATGCGCCGCCACTCGAGCATGACGGCTGGCGTAGTCTTTACCCGAGCAGAGGACAAAGGGAGACCCGATGCCCCCAGCACCAACCGAGCTCCGCTTGACGGACGACGTGAACAGGTGGAAACGAGGAGGGTAGGGGGTCTGGCCGGCGGCGCACTATGGTTTCCCCCAATCGCCTGCGGGGATGATGCACTAGGGTTTCCCCTAGTCGCCTAATCTCAGTGAACATTAAATTCAAAAAAATCTGAATTTTTTTTGTCACCCAAGATAAACAAATGTGTCATGTTCTTGCCAAATTTCGTGGTGTTCGGACATCTGAGGTACTCGTGGCAAAAAAAGACAAAACGGTGCTGAACAATGTGGTTTTTCAAACATTCTCACAGGTCCGAATTTTGTTTTTTTTGTTGAGGGCTACTCAGATGTCCAAACACCACCAAACCTTGTGATAATGTATTTTCTTTTCTACTTTTATACTTTCTCTAGTCAGTTTCTTTCCGTTGTGGATTTTTTCTGGACCAATTTTTTGTTTTTGTTTTTTCTCCCCAGATTCTTTTCTTTCATCTCTTTTCATTTTCTTTTTATTTATTCTATTTACTTTTACTTGTTTCATTTTCGGGTTTTTCTGGACCGGTTTTTTTGTTCCTTCTTTCTTCTTCGATCTCTTTTCTTTTCATTTTTCCTTTTATTTCCTTTTCTTTACTTTTTATATTTTTTCAAAATGCATGAACTTTTTCCAATAACAATGACCTTTTTCCAAAATAGATGAACTCTTTTCTAAAATCGATGAACTTTTTTCAATTTTTTATTTTTCAAAATAGATGAATGTTTTCTTCAAAATAGATCACCTTTTCTTAAATCGATGAATTTTTTAACATTTTTCATAAATTGATGATTTTTTCAGATTCAACAAACTTTTTTCAAAAGCGACGAATATTTTCTTAAACTTGTGAACTTTTTTTAGAAACCCATGAACATTTTTCAATTCATGAGATTTTTCTTATTTTTCAAAAGTCAACTGGTCAACCGTTGACCGAGCGACCAAAATTTTTTTTTTTTGGATGAGCGAGTGAGCGACTGCGTGATTGCGGGCCAGCCCATGGGAGCGGCTGAGTGGGCGCTAGCTTCCCGAGCTGGTGCCATAAGCGCCAATTAGGAGACAAGTACGCCCCATGGGAGCGGCTGCTGGGCGCTAGCTTCCCCAGAGCCTTAGTAGGAAGCCAAGTCGGAAACAAGTACGCCCCGGAGATGGGCAGTTCGGATCATAGCCCAGCCAAATCACCCATGTTTATGTTATCCTCTACAACAGGTGGGGCTAAGTGAGCTGTCAAAGCTGTCGGATGTCAAATTGCATCGGTAGGGGAGCATTCTGCCTTAGAGGGGGAAGCAACGGGCACACCAACAAATCGGCGAGCTATTGGCCCAGCGCCGCGCTTTGTCTATCTCGCCGGCAGCGGCTTTGTCATGGTAAAACAGAAGCTCGCCTCGCTTTAGCATTGCTACTAATAATAGCTTTCTACAGCTATATTCCTACTCTGTTTTTCATTTGTTCGTTTTTGTTTTTCCTCTCTTGTTCATATTAAAAAAATTCTAAATACTTATATCCCAAAACTTACATTTACTTATTTAAAACCACGAGTTTGAAAAATTGTTACGTATTTCTTAGAGTAATTTTTTAAATGATATTATTCATAAATAATATTTATGACATTTTAACAAAAATATACGCGTTTCAAAGAATTGTTCATGCATTTCAACAACCTGTTCAGGATTTTGATTAAATGTGTATACAATATAAAAAAATTGTCACATAGTTGGAAAATGTTTCATATCATTCAGGAAAATGTTTCACGTGTATTTCAAAAAAAAATTAACCTGTATTTCGAAAAAATGTTTTAAAACATGTACTTCAAAAAATCTTATTCATATATTTAAAAATGTTAAACTTGTACTCCCTCTGTTCCAAAATACTTGTCGTGGTTTTAGTTAGAATTTGGACAACAAATATTTTGGAACAGAGGAAGTATAAATAATGTCTTAGATGTAGACAAAAAATGTACAAACTGTATAAAAATGTATACTTCAATATATATATTTGAAAATTGTGAAATGGTATAAAAATGTTCTTTATATATACGAAAATTATATGATGTGTATGAGAAATTTTAGATAGGTGTTGGGGGGCAGCCCGGAGCACGTAGCTCCTGCTTGCGCAGGGTCCGGGGAAGGATCCGACCACTTTGGGTCTATAGTACGCAGTCTTTCTACATTTCTGCAAGAGGATTGTTTCCAGGACTCGAACCCGTGACCTCATGGTCACAAAGTAGCAGCTTTACCGCCGTGCCGAGGCACCCCTTCAAAATTTAGATAGGTGTTAAAAATAAAAATAAAAATAGAAGGTAAAAATGGAAATAAAAGAACAAGGAGACGGAAGAAAACATGTAAAGAAACACAGAAAACCAAAACCCAAAATAAAGCCGTTGAAAACTCACATAAAAAACTATAAAATAAAAAGAAAAAAGAAGGAAGTCAAGAAAACCGCCAAAGAAGCAAAAATAA
Organism: Triticum aestivum; assembly: GCF_018294505.1. Taxonomy (NCBI): domain Eukaryota; kingdom Viridiplantae; phylum Streptophyta; class Magnoliopsida; order Poales; family Poaceae; genus Triticum; species Triticum aestivum. Next base: position 21,403,815 of record NC_057811.1, on the reverse strand, counting down.
TAATAATCAAACCACAACGAAAAAACAATTAAAACCAACCCATAAAACTAATAGAAAAATAAATAAAAAGCACCTAAAACCCGCTCCCACAGGACCCGAATTGAGCTGGCCCCTAGCGTGCTCACCAAATAGGAGACAGAGTACCATCTTGCATTAAGCGAGAAATAGCGGGACAGCCTAAATGGCTCGCCTCAATGGTGTGGGAGAGTGTTGTTCTTCAGTCAATGTTTTTTTTTTTGGTTTATCACTTATACTTATATTTATGTGTCTCTCAGATGTCATAGATATCATATCGTGTTTGTTCCGTTGGATGTTGTAGAGATGTTTAAGCAGGCTTCCTTAAATATTTGAGATCACGATATAAGCTTATGCTTGCGGAACTAGTTTTACAAATCTTGTGCGCGCTAATTTGCGTGTTCTTATGATAATCATGGTAGCAATATCTACTTTCTTTTTAATGATGGTAATTCTCCTTTGAAGCAATGTCTGGGTGCAATCTTAGGCAACAGCTTTGGGGCAGATTGCAACCGATCCTCCCGTCCGGAGTCATCTCAATTCCGTGGCAGCAGTATTCATATCGGAAGTCATCTCAACTTCGTTATGAGTGCCATCGTCTATACATCCTGCTGCTCTTGCATCTTCATAGTTACGGTGTGGCATGGGTTGTAGCTCTGCTTCCGTCTAGTCTAACCATGAGAATCAAATCATCAGGGCAAATTCCTTGCTCAGATTAAAGCTCTTTAAAGGACTACTTGTGAGAAGCTTCCTCAAGCCAACCAACAAAAAGAAAGAATGGAATCACCCAATTTTTGTTAGACTATATTTTGTGATGTTGTGATGCAACTAGGCGATTAACAACCAAGTTGTTCCTTAGAGTAGAGGGTGCTTTTGACTGTGTGTGTCGGAGTAAATAACCACAGGTAGCCTAACCGACTCCCCCTGGCTCTTCGAAAAATTACCAGGTCATTCAAGCCTTCAAGCATACAAAGCATAGGGCCGCCTTCCCCCGGCCGGCTATCCCCAGGGCCGACTCCCAGAAGGCGACCCAGTCTCAGATACCTCCCCCAAGAACGATACGAGATAGCCGACTCCAGGGAGCCGGCCCCAAGAGGACCGACTCCCAGAAGCCGGCCATGAAAAAAGCCGACTCCCGGAAACCGGCCATGAAGAAAGTTAGCTCTCAGAAGCCGGCCAAGACTGCACCCACGAAGACTGTACCCACATAACGGTGATAGGATGGGGCGTGGCCGCAGTACATCCCACTACCCCCGAATCCCGGAACAGGTATGGCCACAGGGCGCCGTACGGGCCAGCCATCTCCCGTCCGGCGCGGCACTGTAGCCATGTTGGCCTCGATGTCACCCACGACAGGTGCTAGTACGGCGCGTGGGCGGCGGGCCCCTTTGCCAGAGAGACATCTGAAGATGGCCCGGCCTCCTCTAGTCGGCTAGGGATGTGGCCGGCTCCCAATAGCCGGCTACCTCCCTCCCTCGAAGCATGCGCCCCATTAAGGAGACAGGACGAGGTAAGGCTACAGTGAGAGCTCGCAAGGCGGCGACACTATAGCCACGCTTACCTCGACAAAGCCCTCGTCATCAGAGGCGAGGCAACAGTAACCAACCGCCGACAAAGCCCCCAAGCGGTGGGGCCGGCGTGCCGGCCAAGAAGCCGGCAGCTGGCGGGACCCACTAGTCGGCGGCCCCAATGACCGGCGGAGAAGCCGGCGAGCATAGACACTGACGGCTGGGACCCGTGCCCAGCCGGATTACCATTGTACCCCTGGGGGTAGGCCTATATAAACCCCCCGGGACACCCATGCAAAGGGTTGATCTCATAGAGTTTCACACACCACATAGAGAGAAAAGGAGAGCTAGCCTTGCCCTTCTTCTTCCTCTAGCCAGACAGCTCAAGGAGCACTTGTAGCTACTTGTATTGATCTAGTGATCATGCGGAGACCCCGCAGAGCAGGACTAGGGGTGTTATCTCCACGGAGAGCCCCGAACCTGGGTAAGATTCGCCGGCGTGCATGTCTTCGCCTCATCCCGTTTCCAGGCACCGGCGACGTCTTACTGGCTCCCACAATGATAAGCCACCCGTTGGCATATGTCGCACCTATCACCCGACAATGTGGTTGTAATATGGTCATCTAGAATGAATGAAGCTGGACTTTATCTTATGTGCCTTGATCTGACAATGGTTGGTGTGTTTGTTTCTTGGATTAGGTAGCTAGAACATTAACGATGTTTAGTTTCTTATTTAGTTAACTAAGACTGTATGTAACCAGTCAATCTGATTGTGGTCATGTTGTATGGCTACCAAATCTATGTACCTGCTATTTGCTACAACTGCTGAGTTTGTGGCTTGGACTTAGAGATGTGTTGAATCTAAGGAGAAAGGTTGTTCAAGATGTCCAAATTCATAGTCAAAAAAGAAGATGTCCAAATTCCCCCAAATTTTTCAGTCTCCTCACTCCCGTGAAGAGTGTTTTGTGAGACTACAAATGCGGTGGCGCTCTCATCACCGGTTGGCAAATCAGACGTGCATCCTGAAGATGTTCACCTGCCAACGCTCTCTTCTTTCTTTTGAATTAGTTTGTGTGGTATGTTTTCTTGTTGAAGAGAAGAAGCAAACATGTTGCTAAAAATGGTCCTTTTTGTTTCCCTTTGGTTGTGGTTCATGGATGGAGATTTTGATGCAACAACTCATCTACTGTATTTTTATAGAGCAACAACCAACGGGCAAACCATCACAACAGCTTACTGAATTAGTAGTTCAGACAAGAGATCAGTAGATGCTTACGTGCATAGATAGGATACTTACATGCTTACACGTTGATGCATGGAGACTTGTGTGTACATTATCGATTACGTGCAGTGTTGTTTTCAGTATGCTCCTTGTAGATAATAAGAACATGTCTTGGTTTGTAAAGATGATTATTAACCAAACAGGAAAACATTGTTCTTGTCATAAACCCTGTAGAGTTGTTCCGTTTCGTGACTTCACATTCATTGCATTAGTTTCATAAAAACACAAAAAAGAATCACATTTTTTTTACTTAGACACTTTTTTTTGTTATGGTATCCATTTTATTTCCACCCTGGATGGCAAATCAAGCAACACCAATAAATCAAATTTTGATTTATTTACATTTGTGTAACCTCTTAATAAATGCAGTGCAGGACACTCGTGCTATTTTGTCTTCAAAATATATATTTATTTACATTGTTTGCTTTTATAACTATATTCGGTGTAAATGGCCACAACAACTGACACGTGAATTTTAGTTGAAGGTATAATGTCTAGGCCACACACTATGTCCATTCGCTGATATATAAATAACTTCTTCCGTGTGTAGCAAATCATATGTACTAGTTATTAGACGGAAACTGATCAAGTGTAGGAGAGGAGCAAAAATGATGAGTATGATGGGTGTCACCGATGGTGCAACCTCCGCAGAATAAGATGCATTGGGAATTTTATTCGGAGACTGAAATTGAAATCAAGTCTAAATTCATGTTCTGGAGCTACAGTGGATAGTGATGACGGTCGCATCCATTCTAGTTGGTGTAATTCGGTCTAGAGAATGCCGAGCTCGTGATTTACTTTAGGTGATGTACGAGTTGAACGTGTCATGTGTCAGTGGTGTACTACGCAGTCTTTCATGCCGGCGCATCATGCGCATGTTGAACGCTTTGCCACCTCACCCAGTGGATTCTCAATATCTAGTTGATGGCCTACGGTCTATGCTCTTATAATAAGTAGTTCTTCATGTTTTCTCTAATGTTAAGGCGGAATCATCATAAGTCCGCCACTTGTTTTATCTCAAAAAGGGAAACTGATATGATGCGGGAACTATGTATATGGTTACATGAAGAAATCGGAAAAAGTGGACCCGAGACAAACTGTCCAAATGTACAAATCGATTCTAAGTACTACTCCATCTCTTTCGAATGATCTCTCTCTCTCTCTCTCTCTCTCTCTCTCTCTCTCTCTCTCTCTCTCTCTCTCTCTCTCTCTCTCTCTCTCTCTCTCTCTCTCTCTCTCTCTCTCTCTCTCTTACTTTTAAGTACTAAAACACTCGTCGATCTTGTGATGACGTTGGTTCAGTTTGAGTTTTATCAACGTCATCAACAAATTTAAAGTACCCTAAAAAAACAAATTTAAGCAAGAGACACATCCGTGGGTGTATTTGCAGGAAGAACCTCCAAACTGACGAAATTGAAGCAACAAGCGCTCCCCCAAATCCCCACACTCCTCGCTCCCACCATCCTAGCTAGGGTTCCAACGGCGGCGCGATGGCCGGCGGCGCGGCGGAGGAGCTGCAGATCCGCGTGGAGCAGGCCGCCCTTGAGCACGGGCGCCGTCTGCTGCCGCCGCGGCATGATCCTCGGGAAACTGCCTCGCCGCCGATCCACGACGAGCTCCTGCTGGACATCTTCCTCCGCATTCCAAATCCAGCAGACCTCGTCCGCACCTCCGTCTCCTGCGTCCCGTTCCGCCGCCTCATCGCCGACCGCTCCTTCCTCCGGCAGTACCGCAAGCGCCACGCCCCGCCCCTCCTCGGCCTCCTCGATACATGTAGAATCTTCCACCCGGCCGAGCCGCCTCACCCCTCCTTGTCGGCAGCCAGGGCTGTCGCTCTGGCCGCCGACTTCTCCTTCTCCTTCCTTCCCGCCCCCGCCCACCACTGGGTCGTCCAGGATAGTCGCGATGGCCGCGTCCTCCTGCAGGGAACCTTCAGCCAGCACCACAACGATTGGCCCCGCAAAGTCCTGGATTTCTTCCTAGAGATAAAAGCATATTTGCACTTATTCCATGAATCAATATTAATTTTAGGCAAAGACGAAAACCAAGTTTTAGCACGATCCCTAAGCGAAAACGGAAATAGTTTCAACTTCACAATATCATTGTCCACATCTTTCTTCTTTTGCATATCACACAAATCAACAAAGCTTTTTAGATGGGTAGCGGCATTTCACTAGGAAGGCCGGCGAATTGATCTTTCATGACAAGATTCAGCAAAGCAGCATTAATTTCACAAGATTCTGCATCGGTAAGAGGAGCAATCGGAGTGCTAAGAAAATCATTATTGTTGGTATTGGCAAAGTCACACAATTTAGTATTATCTTGAGCCATCGTGACAAACAAGCAATCCAATACACAAGAAAACAAAAAGCGAGCAAAAAAGAGGTGAACGGAAAGAGAGAGCGAATAAAACGGCAAGGGTGAAGTGGGGGAGAGGAAAACGAGAGGAAAATGGCAAATAATGTAATGCGAGGGATAAGAGTTTGTGATGGGTACTTGGTATGTCTTGACTTGTGCGTAGACTCCCCGGCAACGGCGCCAGAAATCCTTCTTGCTACCTCTCGAGCACCGCGTTGGTTTTCCCTTGAAGAGGAAAGGGTGATGCAGTAAAGTAGCGTAAGTATTTCCCTCAGTTTTTGAGAACCAAGGTATCAATCCAGTAGGAGGCCACACTCAAGTCCCACGCACCTACACAAACAAATAAGAACCTCGCAACCAACGCGATAAAGGGGTTGTCAATCCCTTCACGGTCACTTACCAGATTGAGATCTGATAGAGATGATAAGATAATATTTTCGGTATTTTTATGATAAAGACTAAAAGTAAAGAAAGCAAAATAAACGGCGCCAGAAATAGCTAGTTGTCGGGAGATTAATATGATGGAAAATAGACCCGGAGGCCATAGGTTTCACTAGTGGCTTCTCTGAAGATAGCATAATCTACGGTGGTTAAACGAATTACTGTCGAGCAATTGATAGAATTGAGCATAGTTATGAGAATATCTAGGTATGATCATGTATATAGGCATCACGTCCGTGACAAGTAGACCGAAACGATTCTGCATCTACTACTATTACTCCACACATCGACCGCTATCCAGCATGCATCTAGAGTATTAAGTTCATAAGAACAGAGTAACGCTTTAAGCAAGATGACATGATGTAGAGGGATAAACTCATGCATTATGGTATAAACCCCATCTTTTTATCCTCGATGGCAACAATACAATACGTGTCGTTTCCCCTACTGTCACTGGGATCGAGCATCGCAAGATTGAACCCAAAGCTAAGCACTTCTCCCATTGTAAGAAAGATCAATCTAGTAGGCCACACCAAACTGATAATTCGAAGAGACTTGCAAAGATAACAAATCATACGTAAAAGAATTCAGAGGAGACTCAAATATTATTCATAGATAATCTGGATCATAAACCCACAATTCATCGGATCTCGACAAACAGACCGCAAAAAGAAGAGTTACATCAAATAGATCTCCAAGAGAATCGAGTAGAACTTTGTATTGAGATCCAAAGACAGAGAAGAAGCCATCTAGATAATAACTATGGACCCGAAGGTCTGAGGTAAACTACTCACACATCATCGGAGAGGCTATGGTGTTGATGTAGAAGCCCTCCATGATCAATGCCCCCTCCGGCAGGACGCCGGAAAAGGCCCCAAGATGGGATCTCACGGGTACAGAAGGTTGCAGCGGTGGAATTAGGTTTTCGTGGTCGCTTATGATGGTTTGGGGGTACGTAGGTATATACAGGAGGAAGAAGTAGGTCGGTGGAGCCACGAGGGGCCCACGAGGGTGGAGGGCGCGCCCTGGGGGAGGGGGTAGGTGCGCCCCCCTACCTCGTGGCTTCCTCGTCTGTTGCTTGACGTCCACTCCAAGTCCTCTGGATCATGTTTGTTCCGAAAATCACGTTCCCGAAGGTTTCATTCCGTTTGGACTCCGTTTGATATTCTTTTTCTGCGAAACACTGAAATAGGCAAAAAAAACAGCAATTTGGGCTGGGCCTCCAGTTAATAGGTTAGTCCCAAAAATAATATAAAAGTGTATAATAAAGCCCATTAAACATCCAAAACAGAATATATAATAGCATGGAACAATAAAAAAATTATAGATACGTTGGAGACGTATCAAGCATCCCCAAGCTTAATTCCTGCTCGTCCTCGAGTAGGTAAATGATAAAAACAGAATTTTTGATGTGGAATGCTGCCTAGCATATTCCTTAATGTAATTCTCTTATTTGTGGTATGAATATTCAGATCCGAAAGATTCAAGATAAAAGTTTAGTATTGACATAAAAAATAATAATACTTCAAGCATACTAACTAAGCAATCATGTCTTCTCAAAATAACATGGCCAAAGAAAGTTGTCCCTACAAAATCATATTGTCTGGCTATGCTCTATCTTCATCACACAAAGTATTTAATCATGCACAACCCCGATGACAAGCCAAGCAATTGTTTCATACTTATGATATTCTCAAACTTTTTCAATCTTCACGCAATACATGAGCGTGAGCCATGGACATAGCACTATATGTGGAATAGAATGGTGGTTGTGGAGAAGACAAAAAGGAGAAGATAGTCTCGCATCAACTAGGCGTATCAACGGGTTATGGAGATGAACATTAATAGATATCAATGTGAGTGAGTAGGGATTGCCATGCAACGGATGCACTAAAGCTATAAGTGTATGAAAGGTCAACAAAAGAAACTAAATGGGTGTGCATCCAACTTGCTTGCTCACGAAGACCTAGGGCAATTTGAGGAGGCCCATCGTTGGAATATACAAGCCAAGTTCTATAATGTAAAATTCCCACTAGTATATGAAAGTGACAACATAGGAGACTCTCTATCATAAAGATCATGGTGCTACTTTGAAGCACAAGTGTGGAAAAAGGATAGTAGCATTGTCCCTTCTCTCTTTTTCTCTCCTATTTTCTTTTTTTGGCCTTCTCCTTTTTTTTAGTCCGGAGTCTCATCCCGACTTGTGGGCGAATCATAGTCTCCATCATCCTTTCCTCACATGGGACAATGCTGTAATAATGATGATCATCACACTTTTATTTACTAGCAACTCAATACTTAGAACAAAATATGACTCTATGTGAATGCCTCCGGTGGTGTACCGGGATATGCAATGAATTAAGAGTGACATGTATGAAAATGATGAACGGTGGCTTTGCCACAAATACGATGCCAACTACATGATCATGCAAAGCAATATGACAATGATGGAGCATGTCATAGTAAACGGAACGGTGGTAAGTTGCATGGCAATATATCTCGGAATGGCTATGGAAATGCCATGATAGGTAGGTATGGTGGCTGTTTCGAGGAAGGTATATGGTGGGTGTATGATACCGGCGAAAAGTGCGCGGTATTAGAGAGGCTAGCAATGGTGGAAGGGTGAGAGTGCGTATAATCCATGGACTCGACATTAGTCATAAAGAACTCACATACTTATTGCAAAACTCTATTAGTTATCAAAACAAAGTATTACGCGGATGCTCCTAGGGGGATAGATTGGTAGGAAAAGACCATCGCTCGTCCCCGACTGCCACTCATAAGGAAGACAATCAATAAATAAATCATGCTCCGACTTCATCACATAACGGTTCACCATACGTGCATGCTATGGGAATCACAAACTTTAACACAAGTATTTCTCAAATTCACAACTACTCAACTAGCATGACTCTAATATCACCATCTTCATATCTCAAAACAATTATCAAGCATCAAACTTCTCTTAGTATTCAATGCACTTCTAAGAAAGTTTTTACTAATCTTGGATGCCTATCATTTTAGGACTACCTTCTCAGTTTAAGCAAATTACCATGCTGTTTTGTAGGACTCTCAAATAATACAAGTGAAGCATGAGAGATCTATAGTTTCTATAAAACAAAACCACCGCGTGCTCTAAAACATATAAGTGAAGCACTAGAGCAAAAACTATATAGCTCAAAAGATATAAGTGAATCAGATAGAGTATTCTAATAAATTCCGAATCATGTGTGTCTCTCTCAAAAGGTGTGTACAACAAGGATGATTGTGTTAAACTAAAAATCAAATACTCACATCATTCAAGACGCTCCAAGCAAAACACTTATCATGTGGTGAATAAAAATATAGCTCCAAGTAAAGTTACCGATGGACGAAGACGAAAGAGGGGATGCCTTCCGGGGCATCCCCAAGCTTTGGCTTTTTGGTGTCCTTAGATTTACCTTGGGGTGCCTTGCGCATCCCCAAGCTTAGGATCTTGTCACTCCTTGTTCCATAATCCATCAAATCCTTACCCAAAAGTTGAAAATTTCACAACACAAAACTTAACAGAAAATCTCATGAGCTCCGTTAGCGAAAGAAAACAAAACACCACTTCAAGGTACTGTATTGAACTCATTCTTTATTTATATTGGTGTTAAACCTACTGTATTCCAACTTCTCTATGGTTTATAAACTATTTTACTGGCCATAGATTCATCAAAATAAGCAAACAACACACGAAAAACAGAATCTGTCAAAAACAGAACAGTCTGTAGTAATCTGTAACTAACGCAAACTTATGGAACTCAGAAAAGTCCACCAAAATATGAAGACCTAGATAATTTGTTTATTGATCTACTGCAATTGGAATCAGTATTTTATCACGTTCGGGTGATTTTTAACAATTGTTTTCGTGAACAGAAAGTTTCTGGAATTTTCAGCAAGATCAAATAACTATCATCCAAGAAGATCCTATAGGTTTAACTTGGCACAAACACTAATTAAAACATAAAAACAAATATAACCAGAGGCTAGATCAAAGATTTATTCCTAAACAGAACCAAAAAGCAAAAAACTAAAATAAAATTGGGTTGCCTCCCAACAAACGCTATCGTTTAACGCCCCTAGCTAGGCATAAAAGCAAGGATAGATCTAGGTATTGCCATCTTTAGTAGGCAATCCATAAGTGGCTCTCATAATAGATTCATATGGTAATTTAATTTTCTTTCTAGGGAAGTGTTCCATGCCTTTCCTTAACGGAAATTGGAATCTAATATTCCCTTCCTTCATATCAATAATTGCACCAATTGTTCTAAGGAAAGGTCTATCAAGAATAATAGGACATGAAGGATTGCAATCTATATCAATAACAATAAAATCTACGGACAAATAGTTCCTATTTGCAACCATAAGAACATCATTAATTCTTCACATAGGTTTCTTAATGGTGGAATCCGCAAGGTGCAAGTTCACGGAAACCTAGCAAATCACACAATGTTTTTGGAATCGTGGTAACACTAGCACCCAAATCACACAAAGCATAGTATTCATGATCTTTAATCTTAATTTCAATAGTAGGTTCCCATTCATCATAAAGTCTTCTAGGGATAGAAACTTCCAACTCAAGTTTTTCTTCATAAGATTGCACTAAAGCATCAACGATATGTTTAGTAAAAACTTTATTTTGACTATAAGCATGAGGAGAATTTAGCACGGATTGCAACAAGGAAATACAATCTATCAAAGAGCAATTATCATAATTAAATTCCTTGAAATCCAAGATAGTGGGTTCATTGATATCTAAAGTTTTGACCTCTTCAATCCCACTTTTACCAACTTTTGCATCAAGATCTAAAAACTCCGAATTTTTGGGACGCCTTCGAACCAAAGTTGACTCATCTCCAGTCCCAACATTATCAATATTCATATTGCAAAACAAAGATTTAATTGGGGACACATCGACAACTTTTAGATCTTCATCTTTATTCTCATAAAAATTAGAAGAACACGCTTTTACAAAGCAATCTTTCTTAGCACGTATCCTAGCGGTTCTTTCTTTGCACTCATCAATGGAAATTCTCATGGCTTTGAGAGACTCATTGATATCATGCTTAGGTGGAATAGATCTAAACTTCAAAGAATCAACATCAAGAGAAATTCTATCAATGTTCCTAGCCAATTCATCAATCTTAGGCAATTTTTCTTCAAGCAAAGCATTGAAATTCTTTTGGGAGATCATAAATTCCTTAATTCTAGTTTCAAAATCAGATGGTATCTTATTAAAATTTCCATAAGAGTTGTTGATGGAATTACCATAATTATTAGAGGAATTACTAGGATACGGCCTAGGATTAAAGTTTCCTCCATAAGCGTTGTTACCAAAATTAATCCTACCAAATAAAAATCACATCCATAGATTCATTATTATTCTCAATCAAGGTAGACAAGGGCATAGCATTAGGATCAGAAGAAACACTCTTGTTAGCAAATAATTTCATTAGTTCAATCATCTTTCCACTCAAAACATTAATTTCTTCTATCGCATGCACCTTTTTACTAGTAGATCTTTCGGTGTGCCATTGAGAATAATTAACCATAATATTATCTAGGAGTTTAGTAGCTTCTCCTAAGGTGATTTCCATAAAAGTGCCTCCCGCGGCCGAGTCTAAAAGATTTCTAGAAGCAAAATTCAATCTGGCATAAAAAATTTGTATAATCATCCATAAATTCAAACCATGAGTAGGGCAATTACGTATCATTAATTTCATCCTCTCCCAAGCTTGTGCAACATGTTCATGATCAAGTTGCTTAAAGTTCATAATATCGTTTCTAAGAGAGATGATCTTAGTGGGAGGAAAATACTTAGAGATAGAATCATCTTTGCACTTATTCCATGAATCAATATTAATTTTAGGCAAAGACGAAAACCAAGTTTTAGCACGATCTCTAAGCGAAAATGGAAATAGTTTCAACTTAACAATATCATTGTCCACATCTTTCTTTTTTTGCATATCACACAAATCAACAAAGCTATTTAGATGGCTAGCGGCATCTTCACTAGGAAGGCCGGCGAATTGATCTTTCATGATAAGATTCAGCAAAGCAGCATTAATTTCACAAGATTCTGCATCGGTAAGAGGAGCAATCGGAGTGCTAAGAAAATCATTATTGTTGGTATTGGCAAAATCACACAATTTAGTATTATCTTGAGCCATCGTGACAAGCAAGCAATCCAACACACAAGCAAACAAAAAGCAAGCAAAAAAGAGGTGAACGGAAAGAGAGGGCGAATAAAACGGCAAGGGTGAAGTGGGGGAGAGGAAAATGGCAAATAATGTAATGCGAGGGATAAGAGTTTTGTGATGGGTACTTGGTATGTCTTGACTTGTGTGTAGACTCCCCGGCAACGGCGCCAGAAATCCTTCTTGCTACCTCTTGAGCACTGCGTTGGTTTTCCCTTAAAGAGGAAAGGGTGATGCAGTAAAGTAGCATAAGTGTTTCCCTCAGTTTTTGAGAACCAAGGTATCAATCCAGTAGGAGGCCACACTCAAGTCCCACGCACCTACACAAACAAATAAGAACCTCGCAACCAATGCGATAAAGGGGTTGTCAAATCCCTTCACGGTCACTTACGAGAGTGAGATCTGATAGAGATGATAAGATAATATTTTTGGTATTTTTATGATAAAGACTAAAAGTAAAGAAAGCAAAATAAACGGCGCTAGAAATAGCTAGTTGTCGGGAGATTAATATGATGGAAAATAGACCCGGGGGCCATAGGTTTCACTAGTGGCTTCTCTCAAGATAGCATAAGTATTACGGTGGGTAAACGAATTACTGTCGAGCAATTGATAGAATTGAGCATAGTTATGAGAATATCTAGGTATGATCATGTATATAGGCATCACGTCCGTGACAAGTAGACCGAAACGATTCTGCATCTACTACTATTACTCCACACATCGACCGCTATTCAGCATGCATATAGAGTATTAAGTTCATAAGAATAGAGTAACGCTTTAAGCAAGATGACATGATGTAGAGGGATAAATTCATGCAATATGATATAAACCCCATATTTTTATCCTCGATGGCAACAATACAATATGTGTCGTTTCCCCTACTGTCACTGGGATCGAGCACCGCAAGATTGAACCCAAAGCTAAGCACTTCTCCCATTGCAAGAAAGATCAATCTAGTAGGCCAAACCAAACTGATAATTCGAAGAGACTTGGAAAGATAACCAATCATACATAAAAGAATTCAGAGGAGATTCAAATATTGTTCATAGATAATCTGGATCATAAACCCACAATTCATCGGATCTCGACAAACACGCCATAAAAAGAAGAGTTACATCAAATAGATCTCCAAGAGAATCGAGGAGAACTTTGTATTGAGATCCAAAGAGAGAGAAGAAGCCATCTAGCTAATATCTATGGACCCGAAGGCCTGAGGTAAACTACTCATACATGATGTGAGGGATGTTATCCTCTACAACAAGCGGGGCAAAGCGATCTGCCGAAGCTATGGATGTCAAAATGCATCGCTAGGGGAGTGGTCCGCCTTAGAGGGAAGCAACGGGTACACCAACAAATTATTGAGCTTATTAGTGATAGAAGAGTTGAGAAACTTATTCTTTGAGGAGAGGGAGAATAGGGTTGCAGATTTTCTAGCTAAATTTTCGCGCTCAGAGCATCAAACCGACTTGTGGTTACAAGATGCCCCCGAGAATCTTCTTGGTCTTTTGGCTATGGATTGTAATCCTATTTACTAATCAATAAAGCTCCCAATCTTCATGCAAAAAAAAAAACAAATTAGTGAGCTGTTGGCCCGGCACCACGCTTTATCTGTCTTGCCGGCAGCGGCTTTATCATGGCGAGACAGAAGCTCGCCTCGCTTTAGCATTGCTACGAATGATAGCTTTCTGCAGCTTAGTTGATTTTCCTACTCTATATTTCATTTGTCCATTTTTGTTTTTTATTTTGTTCATATTTTCAAAAGTATTCTAAATACTTATATCCCAAAACTTAAATTTACTTAGAAAGTTTAAAACCATGAGTTTGAAAATCTGTTAATAATTTGTTAGATAATTTTTTTAAATGACATATTTCGAAAATAAGGTTTGTGGCATTTTTAAAATACACACATTTCAAATAAATGTTCACGCATTTCAACAACATGTTAATGATTTCGACTAAATGTTTATACAACATACAAAAAAATTAACATAGTTGGAAAAAAAATCATATCATTCAGAAAAATGTTTCAATGTGTATTTTGAAAAATATTAAACCTGTATTTGAAAAAATCTTAAAAAACATGTATTTCAAAAAAAAGTTATTCATATATTTCAAATATGTTAAACTTGTACTCCCTCCATTCCAAAATACTTGTCGTGGCTTAAGTTCAAATTTGAACTTCAAGTATTTTGAAACGAAGGAAGTACAAATTAATGTTTTAGATGTACACAAAATAATGTACAATGTGTATGAAAAATATATACTTCAACCAAGTACAGGCTTAAAATATATATATGACCGCTAAACTAAGCCTGCGCGTACGATTACTTACCGTGCGCTCCGGCCACTGTGGCGGATCGACCAACCAAGTACGTATGCTAATTACTCCGACCCGCGCACTCGTGAAACATCTATCGTAACTACTTACGACCAGATACTAATCAACGTGCTTCGCCAGGCCGTGTTCCTCCGCGCGAAAACAATAGTAATGAAGTTACGGTCACCATGTACGCCTACACCTTCGATCATTAATTCATGGTAACTGACCATCGTAACATCGTAAAGGTGCTCAGACCAAGCGTTAATTCCTAGCATCAGTAAACGGGCCTTTAGAAAGTAGTAATGCTATTACCATCACTATTATAGCAATAGTAATTGGCTCTTAGTATGTAGTAACATTATTACCATCACTATTACCACACGTCTGTATTGAAGCGTCTCTAATTTATGTATTGGTAAAATAATTTCTTTCATTACCATCTATTTTATGGCTGACAAATAGTGAGCATGTCATAATTCATTACTATATGTCAGCATGGTTTTACTATGTTTAGAGCCAAGGGATCGAAACCATGGATAACTCATTGCCTAGTAAAACCTAGTAAAGAACTTTAGTCGATTACCATCCATACTACTTTCCTATTACTGCCGACCTCAGAATCGGGTTGCAGCGGACCAAGCATGGTAACGAAATTAAATGCATTACTTTTTCTTACAAGCACCATTACCCTCAAAGAGGTTAGCGGTGGGAAGGCCTATGCCCCGCAATCGACTGGAGCGTACGTTAAGCCATTATGCGTGCACGCTCAATATATATAGTGATGCTATTCATCACCCAGGGTGTAGAATAAGTTATTCTTCACCCGAGGTAATCTTACGATCACTTCATAATTAAATTACATTTGGAATTCAAATAGTTACATTCCTATTGATTCACTACGTAAAATTTGGTATAAGAAAATAAAAATATAGATCATAAGACAAGAAATTTGGAGTTTATGTATATTTTACACTATGTTTTTACGTTTGTAATTTTACATCACATAAAATATTTTTTACGGCGATTATATATTCTCTTACGGTCTCTTTTTACATCAGAAATAAGACAAACCTTATAGAATGTAAAATTACAGTGCATTGGTGGTAAAATAGAGGGGGGTGAAGAATAACTATTCCTCACCTAGGGTGACGAATAGTCAATCCTATTCATCACCAGGGTGCACAATAAGTTATTCTTCACCCGAGGTAATCTTACGATCATTTCATAAATAAATTACATTTAAAATACAAATAGTTACATTCATATTGATTTACTGCATAAAATTTGGCATAACAAAAAAATATAGGTCAAAAATTGTATTTTATGTACATTTTACACTTTGTTTTTACATTTGTAATTTTACGTATCATAAATATTTTTTACGACAATTATAGATTTTCTTACATTCTCTTTTTATGTCTAAAATGAGAAAAAATTACGAGACGTAAAATTACGGTGCATATATGTTAAAATAGAGATGGGTGAAGAATAACTATTCCTCACCCAGGGTGACGAATAAAAAATAAAAAATAAAAGGTAAAAATGAAAATAAAAGAACAAAGAAAACATGTAATGAAACACAGAAAACCAAAACCCAAAATAAAACCATTGAAAACTCAAATAGAAAACTAAAAAAGAAAAAGAAAAAAAGAAGGAAGTCAAGAAAACCGCTAAAAAGCAGAAATAATAATAATAATAATCAAAACACACAAAAAATAAAACGAACATAGAAACTTATAGAAAAATAGAAAAATGCACCTAAAACCCGCTCCCGCGGGACCCGAATTGGGCTGGCCCCTAGCATGCTCACTTAATAGGAGACAGAGTACCGTCTTGCAGTAAGCGAGAAATAGTGGGAGCGGCTGTGTCTTTCCGTAGTGAGACATAAGCACGTCTTTCCTCCACGATGGCCTAAATGGATCACCTCAATGGTGCGGGGGAGTGTTGTTCTTCAGTGGATGTTTCTTTTTCTTTTTTGGTCTTATTACATATACTTATATTTATGTGTGTCAATGTGTCTCTCAGATACCATATATTGTATATCATATCGTGTTCGTTCCGTTGGATGGTGCAGAAATATCAGCTTATGCTTGTGAAACTAGTTTTACAAATCTCGTGTGTGCTAGTTTGCGTGCTCTTATGATAATTGTGGTAATAGTATCTACTTTCTTTTAATGATGGTAATTCTCCTCTGAAGCAATGTCGGGGTGCGATTTCAGGCAGCAGCTTTGGGGAGGATTGCAATCGATCTTCCCGTCCGGAGTCATCTCAATTCCCTGGCAGTAGTATTTGTTGGGGAATGTAGTAATTTCAAAAAAAAAAATCTACGCACATGCAAGATCATGGTGATGCATAGCAACAAGAGGGGAGAGTGTGTCCACGTACCCTCGTAGACCGAAATCGGAAGCGTTAGCACAACGCGGTTGATGTAGTCGTACGTCTTTACGATCCGACCGATCAAGTACCGAACGCACGGCACCTCCGAGTTCTACACACGTTCAACTCGATGACGTCCCTCGAATTTCGATCCAGCCGAGCTTTGAGGGAGAATTCCGTCAGCACGACGGCGTGGTGACGATGATGATGTTCTACCGACGCAGGGCTTCGCCTAAGCACCGCTACGATATTATCGAGGTGGACTATGGTGGAGAGGGGCACCGCACACGGCTAAAAGATCCAAGAGATCAATTGTTGTGTCTATGGGGTGCCCCTCTCCTCCGTATATAAAGGGGGGAGGAGAGGGCCGGCCAAGGGGAGGAGGCGCGCCCAAGGGGGGAGTCCTACTCCCACCGGGAGTAGGACTCCTCCTTTTCCTATTTGGAGAGGGAGAGGGAAGGAAGAGGAAGGAGGGAGGAAGGAAAGGGGGGGGGGGGCGGCCCCCCTCCCAATTCGGATTGGGCTGGGGGGCGTGGCGCGCCCCCTCCCTTGCTCCTTTCCCCTCCTTTCCACTAAAGCCCATTAAGGCCCATATACCTCCCGGGGGGTTCCGATAACCTTCCGGAGCTCCGGTATTATCCCGATCTCACCCGGAACCATTCTGGTATCCAAATATAGTTCTCCAATATATCGATCTTTATGTCTCGACCATTTCGAGACTCCTCGTCATGTCCGTGATCTCATCCAGGACTCCGAACAACGTTCGGTACATCAAAACACATAAACTCATAATATAACCGTCATCGAACTTTAAGCGTGCGGACCCTACGGGTTCGAGAACTATGTAGACATGACCGAGACACGTCTCCGGTCAATAACCAATAGCGGAACCTGGATGCTCATATTGGCTCCCACATATTCTACGAAGATCTTTATCGGTCAAACCGCATAACAACATACGTTATTCCCTTTGTCATCGGTATGTTACTTGCCCGAGATTCGATCGTCGGTATCTCAATACCTAGTTCAATCTCGTTACCGACAAGTCTCTTTACTCGTTCCGTAATACATCATCCCGCAACTAACTCATTAGTTGCAATGCTTGCAAGGCTTAAGTGATGTGCATTACCGAGTGGGCCCAGAGATACCTCTCCGACAATCGGAGTGACAAATCCTAATCTCGAAATACGCCAACCCAACAAGTACCTTCGGAGACACCTGTTGAGCACCTTTATAATCACCCAGTTACGTTGTGACGTTTGGTAGCACACAAAGTGTTCCTCCGACAAACGGGAGTTGCATAATCTCATAGTCATAGGAACATGTATAAGTCATGAAGAAAGCAATAGCAACATACTAAACAATCGAGTGCTAAGCTAAAGGAATGGGTCAAGTCAATCACATCATTCTCCTAATAATGTGATCCCGTTAATCAAATGACAACTCTTTGTCTATGGCTAGGAAACATAACCAACTTTGATTAATGAGCTAGTCAAGTAGAGGCATACTAGTGACACTCTGTTTGTCTATGTATTCACACATGTATCATGTTTCCGGTTAATACAATTCTAGCATGAATAATAAACATTTATCATGATATAAGGAAATAAATAATAACTTTATTATTGCCTCTAGGGCATATTTACTTCAGTCTCCCACTTGCACTAGAGTCAATAATCTAGATTACACAGTAATGATTCTAACACCCATGGAGCCTTGGTGTTGATCATGTTTTGCTCGTGGAAGAGGTTTAGTCAACGGGTCTGCAACATTCAGATCCATATGTATTTTGCAAATCTCTATGTCTCCCACCTGGACTTGATCCCGGATGGAGTTGAAGAGTCTCTTGATGTGCTTGGTTCTCTTGTGAAATCTGGATTCCTTTGCCAAAGCAATTGCACCAGTATTGTCACAAAAGATTTTCATTGGACCCGATGCACTAGGTATGACACCTAGATCGGATATGAACTCCTTCATCCAGACTCCTTCATTTGCTGCTTCTGAAGCAGCTATGTACTCCGCTTCACATGTAGATCCCGCTACGACGCTTTGCTTAGAACTGCTAAGCACCAACTGACAGCTCCACCGTTCAATAAAAACACATATCTGGTTTGCGATTTAGAATCGTCCGGATCAGTGTCAAAGCTTGCATCGACGTAACCATTTACGACGAGCTCTTTGTCACCTCCATAAATGAGAAACATATCCTTAGTCCTTTTCAGGTATTTCAGGATGTTCTTGACCGCTGTCCAGTGATCCACTCCTGGATTACTTTGGTACCTCCCTGCTAAACTAATAGCAAGGCACACATCAGGTCTGGTACACAGCATTGCATACATGATAGAGCCTATGGCTGAAGCATAGGGAACATCTTTCATTTTCTCTCTATCTTCTGCAGTGGTCGGGCATTGAGTCTTACTCAACTTCACACCTTGTAACACAGGCAAGAACCCTTTCTTTGCTTGATCCATTTTGAACTTCTTCAAAACTTTGTCAAGGTATGTGCTTTGTGAAAGTCCAATTAAGCGTCTTGATCTATCTCTATAGATCTTGATGCCCAATAGTAAAGCAACTTCACCGAGGTCCTTCATTGAAAAACTCTTATTCAAATATCCTTTTATGCTATCTAGAAATTCTATATCATTTCCAATCAACAATATGTCATCCACATATAATATCAGAAATGCTACAGAGCTCCCACTCACTTTCTTGTAAATACAGGCTTCTCCAAAAGTCTGTATAAAACCATATGCTTTGATCACACTATCAAAACGTTTATTCCAACTCCGAGAGGCTTGCACCAGTCCATAAATGGATCGCTGGAGCTTGCACACTTTGTTAGCTCCCTTTGGATCGACAAAACCTTCCGGTTGCATCATATACAACTCTTCTTCCAGAAATCCATTCAGGAATGCAGTTTTTACATCCATTTGCCAAATTTCATAATCATAAAATGCGGCAATTGCTAACATGATTCGGACAGACTTAAGCATCGCTACGGGTGAGAAGGTCTCATCGTAGTCAATCCCTTGAACTTGTCGAAAACCTTTTGCAACAAGTCGAGCTTTATAGACAGTAACATTACCGTCAGCGTCAGTCTTCTTCTTGAAGATCCATTTGTTCTCGATGGCTTGCCGATCATTGGGCAAGTCAACCAAAGTCCATACTTTGTTCTCATACATGGATCCCATCTCAGATTTCATGGCCTCAAGCCATTTTGCGGAATCTGGGCTCACCATCGCTTCTTCATAGTTTGTAGGTTCGTCAAGGTCTAGTAACATGACCTCCAGAATAGGATTACCGTACCACTCTGGTGCGGATCTTACTCTGGTTGACCCACGAGGTTCAGTGACAACTTGATCTGAAGTTTCATGATCATCATCATTAACTTCCTCACTAATTGGTGTAGACGTCATAGGAACCGGTTTCTGTGATGAACTACTTTCCAATAAGGGAGCAGGTACTGTTACCTCATCAAGTTCTACCTTCCTCCCATTCACTTCTTTCGAGAGAAACTCCTTCTCTAGAAAGGATCCATTCTTAGCAACGAATGTCTTGCCTTCAGATCTATGATAGAAGGTGTACCCAACAGTTTCCTTTGGGTATCCTATGAAGACACATTTCTCCGATTTGGGTTCGAGCTTATCAGGTTCAAGATTTTTCACTTAAGCATCGCAGCCCCAAACTTTAAGAAACGACAACTTTGGTTTCTTGCCAAACCACAGTTCATAAGGCATCGTCTCAACGGATTTTGATGGTGCCCTATTTAACGTGAATGCGGCCGTGTCTAAAGCATAACCCCAAAACGATAGCGGTAAATCAATAAGAGACATCATAGATCGCACCATATCTAGTAAAGTACGATTACGACGTTCGGACACAACATTACGCTGTGGTGTTCCGGGTGGCGTGAGTTGCGAAACTATTCCGCATTGTTTCAAATGTAGACCAAACTCGTAACACAAATATTCTCCTCCACGATCAGATCGCAGAAACTTTATTTTCTTGTTACGATGATTTTCAACTTCACTCTGAAATTCTTTGAACTTTTCAAATGTTTCAGACTTATGTTTCATTAAGTAGATATACCCATATCTGCTTAAATCATCTGTGAAGGTGAGAAAATAACGATACCCGCCGCGAGCCTCAACATTCATTGGACCACATACATCAGTATGTATGATCTCCAACAAATCAGTTGCTCGCTCCATAGTTCCGGAGAACGGCGTTTTAGTCATCTTGCCCATGAGGCATGGTTCACAAGTACCAAGTGATTCATAATCAAGTGATTCCAAAAGTCCATCAGTATGGAGTTTCTTCATGCGTTTTACACCAATATGACCCAAACAGCAGTGCCACAGATAAGGTGCACTATCATTATCAACTCTGCATCTTTTGGCTTCAACATTATGAATATGTGTATCACTACTACCGAGATTCATCAAAAATAGACCACTCTTCAAGGGTGCATGACCATAAAAGATATTACTCATATAAATAGAACAACCATTATTCTCTGATTTAAATGAATAAATGTCTCGCATCAAACAAGATCCAGATATAATGTTCATGCTCAACGCTGGCGCCAAATAATAATTATTTAGGTCTAATACTAATCCCGAAGGTAGATGTAGAGGTAGCGTGCCGACGGCGATCACATCGACTTTGGAACCATTTCCCACGCGCATCGTCACCTCGTCCTTAGCCAGTGTCCGCTTAATCCGTAGTCCCTGTTTCGAGTTGCAAATATTAGCAACAGAACCAGTATCAAATACCCAGGTGCTACTGCGAGCTCTGGTAAGGTACACATCAATAACATGTATATCACATATACCTTTGTTCACCTTGCCATCCTTCTTATCCGCCAAATACTTGGGGCAGTTCCGCTTCCAGTGACCAGTCTGCTTGCAGTAGAAGCACTCAGTCTCAGGCTTAGGTCCAGACTTGGGTTTCTTCTCTTGAGCAGCAACTTGTTTGTTGTTCTTCTTGAAGTTCCCCTTCTTCTTCCCTTTGCCTTTTTTCTTGAAACTGGTGGTCTTATTGACCATCAACACTTAATGCTCCTTCTTAATTTCTACCTCCGCAGCCTTTAGCATTGCGAAGAGCTCGGGAATCGTCTTATCCATCCCTTGCATGTTATAGTACATCACGAAGCTCTTGTAGCTTGGTGGCGGTGATTGAAGAATTCTGTCAATGACGCTATCATCTGGAAGATTAACTCCCAGTTGAATCAAGTGATTGTTATACCCAGACGTTCTGAGTATATGCTCACTGGCAGAACTATTCTCCTCCATCAAGTCCCGGTTCTAAGCCGTAAAGCATGGCATATTGAACTATCGAGTAGTCATCAGCTTTGCTCTGCCAGACGTTCATAACATCTGGTGTTGCTCCTGCAGCAGGTTTGGCACCTAGCGGTGCTTCCAGGACGTAATTCTTCTGTGCAGCAATGAGGATAATTCTCAAGTTACGGACCCAGTCCATGTAATTGCTACCATCATCTTTCAACTTTGCTTTCTCAAGGAACGCATTAAAATTCAACGGAACAACAGCACGAGCCATCTATCTACAACAAACATAGACATGCAAAATACTATCAGGTACTAAGTTCATGATAAATTTAAGTTCAATTAATCATATTACTTAAGAACTCCCACTTAGATAGACATCCCTCTAATCATCTAAGTGATCACGTGATCCAAATCAACTAAACCATAACCGATCATCACGTGAAATGGAGTAGTTTTCAATGGTGAACATCACTATGTTGATCATATCTACTATATGATTCACGCCCGACCTTTTGGTCTCAGTGTTCCGAGGCCATATCTGCATATGCTAGGCTCATCAAGTTTAACCTAAGTATTCTGCGTGTGCAAAACTGGCTTGCACCCGTTATAGATGGACGTAGAGCTTATCACACCCGATCATCACGTGGTGTCTGGGCACGACGAACTTTGGCAACGGTGCATACTCAGGGAGAACACTTTTATCTTGAAATTTAGTGAGAGATCATCTTATAATGCTACCGTCAATCAAAGCAAGATAAGATGCATAAAAGATAAACATCACATGCAATCAATATAAGTGATATGATATGGCCATCATCATCTTGTGCTTGTGATCTCCATCTCCGAAGCACCGTCATGATCACCATCGTCACCGGCGCAACACCTTGATCTCCATCGTAGCATCGTTGTTGTCTCGCCAACTATTGCTTCTACGACTATCGTTACCGCTTAGTGATAAAGTAAAGCAATGACAGGGCGATTGCATTGCATACAATAAAGCGACAACCATATGGCTCCTGCCAGTTGCCGATAACTCGGTTACAAAACATGATCATCTCATACAATAAAATATAGCATCATGCCTTGACCATATCACATCACAACATGCCCTGCAAAAACAAGTTAGACGTCCTCTACTTTGTTGTTGCAAGTTTTACGTGGCTGCTACGGGCTGAGCAAGAACCGTTCTTACCTATGCCTCAAAACCACAACAATAGTTCGTCAAGTTAGTGCTGTTTTAACCTTCTCAAGGACCGGGCGTAGCCACACTCGGTTCAACTAAAGTTGGAGAAACTGACACCCGCCAGCCACCTGTGTGCAAAGCACGTCAGTAGAACCAGTCTCGCGTAAGCGTACGCGTAATGTCGGTCCGGGCCGCTTCATCCAACAATACCGCCGAACCAAAGTATGACATGCTGGTAAGCAGTATGACTTGTAACGCCCACAACTCACTTGTGTTCTACTCGTGCATATAACATCTACGCATAAAACCTGGCTCGGATGCCACTGTTGGGGAACGTAGTAATTTCAAAAAAATTCCTACGCACACGCAAGATCATGGTGATGCATAGCAACGAGAGGGGAGAGTGTGTCCACGTACCCTCGTAGACCGAAAGCGGAAGCGTTAGCACAACGCGGTTGATGTAGTCGTACGTCTTCACGATCCGACCGATCAAGTACCGAACGCACGGCACCTCCAAGTTCTGCACACGTTCAACTCGATGACGTCCCTCGAACTCCGATCCAGACGAGCTTTGAGGGAGAGTTCCGTCAGCACGACGGCGTGGTGACGATGATGATGTTCTACCAACGCAGGGCTTCACCGAAGCACCGCTACGATATTATCGAGGTGGACTATGGTGGAGAGGGGCACCGCACACGGCTAAAAGATCCAAGAGATCAATTGTTGTGTCTATGGGGTGCCCCTCTCCTCCGTATATAAACGGGGGAGGAGAGGGCCGGCCAAGGGGAGGAGGCGCGCCCAAGGGGGGAGTCCTACTCCCACCGGGAGTAGGACTCCTCCTTTTCCTATTTGGAGAGGGAGAGGGAAGGAAGAGGAAGGAGGGAGGAAGGAAAGGGGGGCCTCCCAATTCGGACTGGGCTCGGGGGGGCGCCCCCTCCCTTGCTCCTTTCCCCTCCTTTCCACTAAAGCCCATTAAGGCCCATATACCTCCCGGGGGGTTCCGATAACCTTCCGGAGCTCCGGTATTATCCGGATCTCACCCGGAACCATTCCGGTATCCAAATATAGTTGTCCAATATATCGATCTTTACGTCTCGACCATTTCAAGACTCCTCGTCATGTCCGTGATCTCATCCGGGACTCCGAACAACCTTTGGTACATCAAAACACATAAACTCATAATATAACCGTCATCGAACTTTAAGCGTGCGGACCCTACGGGTTCGAGAACTATGTAGACATGATCGAGACACGTCTCCGGTCAATAACCAATAGCAGAACCTGGATGCTCATATTGGCTCCCACATATTCTACGAAGATCCTTATCGGTCAAACCGCATAGCAACATACGTTGTTCCCTTTGTCATCGGTATGTTACTTGCCCGAGATTCGATCGTCGGTATCTCAATACCTAGTTCAATCTCGTTACCGGCAAGTTTCTTTACTCGTTCCGTAATACATCATCCCGCAACTAACTCATTAGTTGCAATGCTTGCAAGGCTTAAGTGATGTGCATTACCGAGTGGGCCCAGAGATACCTCTCCGACAATCGAAGTGACAAATCCTAATCTCGAAATACGCCAACCCAATAAGTACCTTCGGAGACACCTGTGGAGCACCTTTATAATCATCCAGTTACGTTGTGCCATTTGGTAGCACACAAAGTGTTCCTCTGGTAAACGGGAGTTGCAGAATCTCATAGTCATAGGAGCATGTATAAGTCATGAAGAAAGCAATAGCAACATACTAAACGATCGAGTGCTAAGCTAACGGAATGAGTCAACATATTAGGAGAATGATGTGATCCCGTTAATCAAATGACAACTCTTTGTCTATGGCTAGGAAACATAACCATCTTTGATTAACGAGCTAGTCAAGTAGAGGCATACTAGTGATACTCTGTTTGTCTATGTATTCACACATGTATCATGTTTCCGGTTAATACAATTCTAGCATGAATAATAAACATTTATCAAGATATAAGGAAATAAATAATAACTTTATTATTGCCTCTAGGGCATATTTCCTTCAGTATTCATACCGGAAGTCATCTCAATTTCGTTCCGAGTACCATCGTCTATACGTCCTCCTGCTCTTGCATCTTCATAGTTACGATGGGACATGAATTGTTGCTCTTCTTCCATCTGGTCTAACCATGAGAATCAAAATCATTAGTGCAGGTTTCTTGCTCGGATTGTAGTTCTTTAGAGGACTACTTATGAGAAGCTAACAGCAAAAAGAAAGAATGGAACCACCTAATTTTTGTTGGACTATGTTTGGTGATGTTGTGATGCATCTGAGCGAGTAACAACCAAGGTGTTCCTCAGAAGGTGCTTCTGGATGTGTCGTTTGTAATGTGGTCATCTAGAATGAATGAAACTGGAGTTTATCTTTTGTGCCTTGATCTGACAATGATTGGTGTGTTTGTTTGTTGGATTAGGTAGGGAGAGAATTAACAATGCCGAGTTTGTGGCTTGGAACTTGTCAGAGATGTGTTGAATTGAATCTAAGGAGAAAGGTCGTTCAAGATGTCCAAATTCCCCCAAATCCTTCACTCTGCTCACTCCCGTGAAGAGTGTTTTGTGAGGCTACAAAGGCGGTGGCGCTCTCATCACCGGCCGACCGATCGGACGTGCATCACCTACCAACGCTCTCTTGTTTCTTCTGAATTAGTTTGTGTTGAAGAGAAGAAGCAAAGATGTTGCTAAAAATGGTCCTTTTTGTTTCCCTTTGATTTTGTGGTTGTGGTTCGTGGATGGAAATTTTCATGCAACAACCCATGTACTGTATTTTTATAGAGCAACAACCAACAAGCAAACCATCACAGCAGCTTACTGAATTATTAGTTCAGACAAGTCATCAGCGGATGCTTACGTGCATAGATAGTATACTTACATGGTTACACATTGATGCAATGATGCAAGGAGACTTGTGTGTACATTATCGATTATGTACAGTGTTGTTTTCAGGTGCATAGATAGTATACTTACATGGTTACACATTGATGCAATGATGCAAGGAGACTTGTGTGTACATTATCGATTATGTGCAGTGTTGTTTTCAGTATGCCCCTTGCAGATAATACGAATATGTTTTGGTTTGTAAAGATGATTATTAACCAAACAAGTATAACATTGTTCTTGTCCCATCTTACTGTTTTGGTGAATGACGGCGTCTCATAAACCCTGTAGAGTTGTTCGGTTTTGTGACTTCACATTCATTACATTAGTTTCATAAAAGATAAAATAAGAACCACATATTATTTCCGTAGACACTTGTTTTGTTACGGTATCCATTTTATTTCCACGCTGAATGGCAAATCAACCAACCAAAAAAATTGATTTATTTACATATGTGTAACTTCTTGATAAATGCAGTGCAGGACACTCTCATGCTATTTCGTCTTAAAAAAAGCAAGTGTTTTGTTTTTGCTCTGGTATGCGTCGACAACTTTGTTTGCTTTTATAACTATAATTGGAGTTAATGGCCAGAACAACTGGCACGTGAATTTTAGTTGAAGGTATAACGTCTAGGCCACACGGTATGTCCATTCACTGAGATATAAATAACTACTTCTGTGTGTAGCAAATCATATGTAGTTTCTAGAGGGAAACTGACCAGTCGTAGGAGAGGAGCAAAAATTATGAGTATGATGGGTGTCAGCGGCGGTTAGATGGTGCAACCTCCGGGGAATAAGATGCATTGGGAATTTTATTCGAAGACTGAAACTGAAGTCAAGTCTAAATTCATGTTCTGGAGCTACAGGGGAGAAGCAAGTCGGTTGCAACCATCCAAGTTGGTGCAGTTAGGTCTAGAGAATGCCGAGCTCATGATTTAGTTTAGGTGATGTACTAGCTGACACTAGTAGAAAACAGGGCATCAGTCCTGGTTCCAGAGGGCCTTTAGTCCCGGTTCTGCAACCGGGACAAAACGATCGGGACTAATGACCATCACTTTTAGTCCCGGTTGGCTTAGGAACTGGGACTAAAGGAGCTCCACGTGGCCACTGTGGGGCGTCCAGGCAGGAGGACCTTTAGTCCCGTTGGTAACACCGACCGGGACTAAAAGGCAGCTGGTTTTTTTTAAGGAGTGGTTTAGGGGTTTTGGAGGGTTTAGGGGTTTTCATATTGTGTTAGCTAGCTACTACATATAGAGAGAAGTGACCTCTCTTTCTCCGTGCTTGGTCGATGCTAGCTACTACATATAGAGAGAAGTGACATCTCTTTCTCCGTGCTTGGTCGACGCTAGCTACTACTTATAGAGAGAACTCGACACTAGCTAGTAACCAAATGAAGGAACCATTAATCATCATCATCATCATTATAATAACAACTCATCATCATAGTCATACATATAGGAACTAGCTCATCAATCTAGCACAAAGGTAGCACATAACTCATCATGATGATAACAACTCATCATCATAGTCATATAAGAACTAGCTCATCATTCTAGCACAACGTAGCACATAAATACGTAAGACCTCGTACTCTCTCGAAGGTAAAATAGCATAAAATAGGTAAATCCCTGATTCTCCATTATGGAGAATACAGACGAACCTATCTCCCATTTGTTGGTTGCGCTTGATGTTGCCCCCAAGTAGTTCTCTGCGATCTTTCAGAACTTTTCTCCAATCTTTGATTGTGTGGATGTCATCGCTTCGACGAATCATGTATGCACTGCGGTGGTATGTAGGCCAACTTGGCCGTAAGCTAACAATCCTCATGTCACATTTCATTTCCATAAATCTAGGTATACTATCCATCGGGAGTTTTTGTTGAAGAACATCATAATAACATACTTAGCAAAATGTAGTTTAGCTTAAAAGAATCTACGCAAAAAATGCACTGATGACATAATAGGAAAAATCTTACCATGATATCTCGATGGATGTTACCGTAGTTTAATACATGCACTAGTGGCACACATTGAACTTGGAGAGATATGATAATTCATCTTAAAAGTCTCAACATATTTAATCCATGAAACAAAATGAGGTATCTCCTCGCAATGTAGCTCAGACCCATAAGTGTAGTAGGTTTTGTCTACTACTTTCCGTACATTTCTTGAAGAATGGAAATAAGCTGTCAACTATTTTTATAAATACAATATAAATTACTTATTCAATATGTTTGAGAAACTCACATAGAGGTAGAAGTGGAAGCGTCTGAACATCGACCCAAATGTCGATATTAGCTTCGTGGACATTATCTTCATCCATGTCATCCTCAGGATCATCACCCAGATCAAAGGTGACATACGTACCCTCCTGAAAACCACATGCCTTGCATAGTGCTGCCCAATTCGAGTATCCAAAATGGGAGTAGGTCACCGCATTGTATAGCTGTACGTTAAAAGCATAACCATGATGGGTCCTGAGGTGAACTCTCCTTATCTGCATATTCTCATGATCTTCAAAATCCAGCTTCTCCAAGACATAACATCTTGCATGGCAGGGATGCACTAGTTGAATTGTGGAAAGCGGAAATTACACGTTGAAGAAACATAAGTCATGCTTAATTATGGAAAAAGACTTGTCGTCGTTGCATACCATATAAACATCGAAGTTCTCGTCGAGCTTAATACTGAAGTGTCGACCGCCTTCCAGGTGAGGCCTGTCGCACAGACCCCGGTCATTGCCGCAGTACTCGCACTCTTGGATCCTATTGTCGTCGTCAGACATTTCCTATGTTCATGCACACAACATTGAGATACGTTCCTAGATAAACTATCACTACTGGAAATAGAGAATTTGCCATCAGTCAGATCTTTGCCGTCTGCTAGCGGACGGCAAAGAAGGCCTTTGTCGTCTGCTTCTAAACAACAGACGACAAAGAAATGACTGAAGGCAAAGACCGTATTTGCCATCAGCCAGATCTTTGTCGTCTGTTGGCAGACGACAAAGATCTTTGTCGTCCGCTAGCAGACGGCAAAGAGGTGGGTGGGGTCCAGTAGAGGCCCAAGCCCTAAGGGCCCACCAGCCCCACCTCTTTGCCGTCCGCCGTATTATTTTCCGTCCGCGGGCGGACGGCAAACCAAACGCTACCTAACGGCGCCCACCCACCACACCCCTCCCACTCTCGCCCTCTCACTCCACCTCGCCCCCACCCCCAACCGCTGCCGCCGCCACCGCCCCGCCGCGCCGCCCCCGACTGTCCCGGACCTCGCCGCGCCGCCCCCAACCCCTACCAGCCTCGCCGCCCCACCCGCAGCCTCGCCACCTCGCCGCCCCACCCGCGTCCTCGCCGCCCCGCCACACCCGCGGCCTGGCCGCCTCGTCGCCCCACCCGCGGCCTCGCCACTCTAACTACAAGTTGTTCAAATATCAGCATGGTGAAGTACTTTCTACTTTGTCGAAACTAACTACAAGAATGGATCTCGAGCAAAATATCTGGGTATCCAAGGAGCTCATTGTTAACACTACTGTGAATATTATCTTGACTCCACAGGGTGATAAGCACCATTTCAGGAGAAACTCCTCTCAGGCTCAAGTAGCAAAGTCCTCGTATGGCCACATGGGAAACAATGGTATCCTGCAAAGTCCTCTCAGAGCAAAGATAATTCTTCATCTTATGAATATATGCATCATTATTCGAACCATTATGCTCACAAATCTTCAAAGAATTTCTTTGCATATTCATTTGATTATGCTTACCTTGCTGCAAAGCAAAAGTCAAATGCTTATCATGATAAGTCCTCGAATGTTTAGAGTACTTCATAAGATTATAAGTCACTCATAAGGATGTGGGTGATTAAAAACTAATTCTTTTGTAGGGCTATGTCTCCGGTGGAACCGAGCACGTGATGCCCAGTGGATGAATCAAACATACTAGGGGTTGGGGCGCGCCCGTGGCGCCCCTCTTGAGGCAGTCTTGTGCGCTTCGATCTTATCTAAGCACATTAGGATGGCTACTTGGGTCCTGATCTCAGCTTGGTTATGCATCCAGTGAGCCATGTACATCAACATTAGCATATGTTAGTACGAGCAGATTAATTCAAAGATACAAATTGGCTTACTAACACATTCAAAATCACTCATACAATCACCCATAATGTGAGGACTATATAACCCATCAATCAATAATATGACAAACATTTTAAATTGGCTTGTATAACAGAGTTACAAATGATTGTCTGATGTATGGTCCCTTTTAGTTCTGACTCACCAATTGTTGTCAAAACAAAAAGTTTCTTGTCAATACATAAGAACACAGTATTCACTAACAAGGAAACTTGACCGGAATCTTCCAAATATATGCATTAGAAAACAAAAGTAGAAGCAGCGACACAAAATAGAGATAAAGGACTAAGAGAGCGCCTAATTGTAGCACCTTCCGATAGAACAAATGTCGTCATGCTCATTGGCGTCATGACGGACACATCCTGACAGTGTAGTGCCTCCATCAGTGTAGTGCCGCTGTCCGGTCAAGCAGGATATGTTAAAGCCCTGTAATACTTAAAAATGAGTGAAGATATTCAGTAGGATTTTTATATAACAAAGTTTAGTAGTTCACTGGTTGGCCATTGTGAATGTAAAATGTTGGTCGGAACTCTTCTAGTCAGGTGTATCGGTAATTTGTATTATTGTTTCTAATCAATAATACATTATGACAACCAACTTTGAGCTTGTAAGAAAAGGAAAGTAATATATGCTAGGTAGCTAGTCATCTTGCCAATTCAGCAACACGCTAGTGACGGTAAGTGATCCCTAAATTCAAAGTTACAATTTTATATTTTGAACGAGATTTTTGCTTCAAGTGGGATGTTCTAAGTTACAGCAGTAGTATCAAGAAGCAGATGACATATTAGGTCTAGGGATTTATATGTGCATCAAATTAGCAATTGGTGTGATCCCAGAGCAGACGAAGTGGCAGACTCAAGAGTCATGGAACAAAGGTATGCAATTACATCTAGCAAAAGAAACAACATCTATAGAGGAGAATGTAGAATTTGTAATCAAGGTATACATTCGCATAAGCTGAAAGCACAAAAGGGGTTACATTCTTTTCGGGAGTAAATCATACCTACACAGAGTTGATCTACAGGTTCTTGAAGAAATAATGGAACCGATAAAGAACAATATACTATAGAAAATAAACAAGATGAGCGAGAAAAGAACATGGTGAGGAGTTGAGTAATTTAGCCATGGAAACTAATTTCCAATGACAAACTGAATCGTGTTCCCCCGTTTCTTCATGTTTCCTACCATTTCACCTATTTTTCATTGCCTCATTATTAATTATCGAGGGAATGAGACTATGATGAACAACAAAGCACTAAAGCTTAATGCCAACAGCCTTCGACAAAGTAGATTAAAGGTATACAACCAACAGCCATATATAAAGGTACAAAATATGAGTTCAAAGAAATTCTTTGATGAAAAACCTTACTGAAGTGACCAGAAACTGAACCTTAGAACAGATTAGGCATGTGTGCCTGTGTGTGTCGATAGCATCTCACAGTAAACGAAACCCCGGGAGACAAACCTGAGCAACAAAATCGATGAACTAATAATCCAGGAAAATATCAATTCTGTACCTTTGTTTTAATAGGAACATCCACATTGATGTGGTCATGGACCAAATAGAATGGCATTATGAGCTATATTTAGGAATGATACTCAGGCTAGACCAAGCAGATCACGTCGGAATAGAAATCCTTCCAAGTTCACTGCTCATCCGCACGCACCAATGAACCTGAATGTGTTCTGTTTATGCCCATGGTCAAGCCACTTTCATATAAAATCTACATTAAGATCTAGAAGGAGGGATGCCTCTGGGAGAGAAGGGCAAACGAGAAAAAAGTTTCCTTGCGAGGGCAACCCCGTCCCTAGGAAGAAATAAGCAGCCACACACGCAGCGTTGGCCAATCGCTGGCTTTTTTCTGTTCCTCGCGAAGGGGAATACTTATTTGATTAAGCTTAGCATAGTATACACTCAGCACTCGACTTTAATGACCATGAAAACCCAGTACAATCATCTCACTAGTAAAAAAAGGCCCATTTGTCCCGGTTCATAAGGCCCATCTGTCCCGGTTGAGGAACCGGGACTAAAGGGTCGTTACTAATGCCCTAGGCCTTTAGTCCCGGTTCTTATACAAACCGGGACAGATGGGCCTCCACGTGGCCGGTGCGGCGAGCCCAGGCAGGAGGGCCTTTGGTCCCGGTTGGTAGCACCAACCGGAACCAATAAGCTTCCACGCGTCAGCATTTCAGCGGCTGGTTTTTTTTTGAAAGGAGGTGGTTTAGGGGTTTTGGGGGTTAATTTAGCTTGGTATAGGTAGCTAATAGAGAGATGTGTCGTCTCTTATCTCCGTGCTACTGCTACTGCTATGCCTAAACATGACTTAGATTGAAGTGAGGCAACATGTGGTGCATGTCGAAAGTAATACTAATCCTAACTTCATCAAGTTTGGATTGTACTACTTTCGACATGCACCACATGCATGTTGCCTTCACTTCAATCCAATCCATGTTCATTTCATCCACAGATATATAATGACTCTTCATGCTCGCATCATGCATCATCATAATAACAAGTCCTACTAATCATCATCATATAACTTCTACTCATTATTAATAACAAGTCATACGATCATCATCCTGATAGTCATGGAACCAACCCTACTTTGTTCTTAGCACATGATCCTCAGTATTAGGTAGGACCTAAATACCCTCTTTAAGGTAAAATAGCATAAAACAATATAGACCCTGACTCTCCATTATGGAGAATGGAGATCATCCTGTCTCTAAATCTTGCGCTTCGCTTCCTTTTGCTTCCAAGAACCTCCTTACGACTGTCCATACATTTTTTCCATTCTCTGATTAGCATGTCTCCACTTATTTTAGAAATCCGGTATGGACAGTTGAGATTCGTAGGATGACCTGGATATATGTTCAAAACACGAAGGCTGTCATTCTGATACATCAAATGAGGCACACAATCCTCTGGGATTCTCTGTTGAAAAACATAGTAATAACTTCATAGTTAGCAATGATGTACTAGTTTTAGAAGTATGCAAAAGATGCACGGATGTCGTAATAGTAAAATATCTTATCAGGGTATCTCCATGGTAGTTACCCTAGTTCAACACGTGCACTAGTGGCACGTATTGACCATAATGTTGAGGAGTTTGATTGTAGATATTGTAATTCTCAATATCAGTACAAAATCCGACCAGATGATTTTTCTCCTGATAAGTTAATTCGGAGCCATCGGGGTAGTGGGTTTTGTCTACCATGTTCCGCACATTGTTTGAACAATCAAAATAAGCTGTCAATGGAAATAAGTTGTCAACTATTTTGAAATAAACAATATAAATTAGCTAATAACTATGTTTGAGAAACTCACATAGCGGTAGAACTGGAGGCGTATGAACAAGGACCCAAATGTCCATATTGTCTTGCTCGATTTCAGGATCACCAAGATCCATGGTGACAAGCATACCCTCATCAAAACCATACATCTTACAAAATGCTTCCCAATTTTTGTAACCAAAATGGGTTATGCTCTCAGCATTATACAGATTTACTTCAAAATCCACATCATGATGGGTCCTTAGGTGAATTTTCTTCGTTTCAAAATTTTCATGGTCTTCAAAATCCATCTTCTCCAAGACATAGCGTCTTGCATGGCATGGGATAAGCTATACTCGAATTGTAAAAGATGAAAATTACACGTTGAAATAGTTGAAGTCATGCTTAATTACGAAAAAAACACTTGTCGTCGTTGCATACCGTTTCAACATCGAAGGTCTCCTCGAGCTTAATGCTGAAGCGCCGATCATCGTCCAGGTGAGGCGTGTCACACAAACCTCGATCGTCGTGGCACCACCCGCACTCCCCCGGGAGACTTTCGTCATCCGATGATGACATTTCCTACGTTCATAATTCAAAGATTAAACTTCTACAATTAAATATATGTACTACAAAAACTAAATTAGATCATTATTATTCATCACGGGTTGACTATCGGTTTGTTGAGTCTTTTCTTGAAAACTCTCAGCTCACGTGGTGTATACATTCGACCGTTGGTGATGGTCGCTCCTCCATTTGTCCCCGAGTGCATTACACCAAAATGTCTAGCACACGGGAACGAAGGAGAAGCGACCCCCACGAAAACAGTCGGGATTCTTCGTCTCTCATATATATATGGTGGAACTCTCCCTCACTGATTCCTCTCTGACATTTGCGACCGTCGGTGATGGTAGCTCCTCCTTTCATTCTCGAGTGCATTACACCAAATTGTCTAGCACATGGGAACGAAGGAGAAGCTACCCCCACGACACCAGTCGGGATTCTTCGTCCTCTCATATATGATGGAGACTCGACAGACTTAAAGTCAACCCGAAATATCGTTTAATTATCTTTCTAAAAGAGGATTTGGCTGGTCTCACCTCGATGTCGGAGGGGGTCTGTGACGGGGACGACGGCGGGGATGATGGAGGGGCCGGGGGCTCCTAGATTTGTGCGAAAACAAAAACCCTATAAGCTATCAACTAATCATATGCATATGCCTTGCATAGTGCTCTCCAATTTTAGCATTCAAAGTAGGAGTAGTTTTCCAATTTGAGCATTCAATAAGCAAAATCAAATCGCAAAATAAAGTAGTATTCAAATTAGGATGCATTCAATTATAAGCAAAACTACATCATCTCCATGCGTCCGTACATCATCGAATATTATCACTAATACACCTCGAATACTATCATACATATCACCAGTATAGCTAGAACCGTAGCGCCCGACGGGTATCGGCGCGGACAGTGGAGACCCAAAGAGAAGGAACCATCATAGGATCATAGCTCCAGTGAGATCCCTGAAGAACCTGCCAGGTATTGTCGAACATGCCCTCCAATGCAACCATGTAGCGACGGACGTGCTAGTCCTCCTTGCTGACACGGTGACGTACCACCTCCGCTGTGTCCGGAAGCCTCGGCACCGTCACTGGCCCACGCGACCGCCACCAAACAAGGATCGGGTCAACGATGGGCTGGCTCCTCACCAACCTACGCCCCCCGGAAGGTAGCACCTCCCAAAACTAGCCCGACGGAGCCCAGTCTCGGACATGGCCCCTCTGATCAAGCCGGCCTCCTCCGCCGAGTCGACGACGAGGATGCGGGATAGGCATCGTCGATGTCGATGCGGGAATAATTGCTTTAACTAAAAAAACAAACTAGTTCTATTAATTTCCTTACTATAAATAGAATAAAGTAGTACTTACTAAAATTAAACTAGCTAGTTTAAGTAGTTCTATTATTTTTCTAACTAATTCTATTAAACACATTCTAAGTAGTACTTACTAAAAGTTATCGGGGAGGGGGGGTACGTATATCGACAACGACATACCCGATAAAAAAATAAGAAGAGGAAGAAGAAGAAAAAAAAGAGGAGAAGAAGAAAGGAATAGAGGAGGAGGTCGAAGAAAAAAAGAAAAAAAAGAGGAGAAGAAGAAGGAATAGAGGAGAAGAAGAAAAAAAATAGAATAATATATTATTCTATTTCTTCTTCTTCTCCTCTATTTCTTCTTCTTCTACTCTTTTCTTCTTCTTTTTCATCTTCTTATTTATTTCTCCTCTTCTTCCTCTCCTCTTCTTCTTATTCTTCTTCTTCTCCTCCTTCTTCCTCTTCTTATTTTCATTCTTTCTCTCCTTCTTTTTCTCCTAAATATGAACATACATAAATGACTTTGATCATACACAATTTTCAGATTCCTACACAATATGAACATATACATAAATTGACAAAGAAAATTCTATGAACAAAAAAATCATAAAAATTCTATGAACAAAATTACAACAGAAAAAAATCATAAAAATTCTATGAAAAAATTGATATATTCTTTGCATATATATGAACATACAAACATTTGCATATTCAATAATAATATCACCAAAAACATCTAAACTACACATCTAAATTAATACATCTAAATTATAACAACTAAATTAACTACACATCTAACTACACATCCAAATTAATACAACTAAATTACAAATCTAAACTACACATATATAATAGCTAAGGGGCGCGGCGGCGGCCATTACAGGAAGGAGGAGGAGGGGATCGGGGCGGCGCTCACAGGGTGCGCGGCGACGGCGACGAGGAGGCAGCGTCGGGGCAGGGGCGGCGCGGGGCGGCGACGGCGTCGGGGCGGGCGGGACGGCGTCGGGGCGTGGCGCAGGGGCGCGGCCGGCGACGGCGTGGGCTCGAGGGCGGCGGACGGCGTCGGCGTGGGCTCGGGGGCACGGGCGACGGCGACGGAGGCGGGGCAGCCTGGCGGCGTCGAGGAGGTCGGCGTCGTCGGGCGGCAACTGGCGATGAAATCTGAAAAAATGCTAAGTGCTGGCTTATATAGGAAAAGCTTTAGTCCCGGTTCATGGCACGAACCGGTACCAAAGCACACCTTCAGTCCCGTTTGATGCCACCAACCGGGACCAAAGGCCTCTTTTCAACAGCCCAAAGGGCGGGAAGCAGAGGCCTTTGGTCCCGGTTGGTGGCACAAACCAGGACTAAAGGGGGGCATTGGTACCGGTTGGTGGCACCAACCGGGCCTTGTGCTGCCCGCATCGCGGCACGAAAGTTTAGTCCCACCTTGCTAGCTGAGGGAGCTCGAGAGTGGTTTATAAGCCCCACTCCCGCTGCCCTCTGGAGCTCCTCTCAGATGCAGGCTTTCGGGCCTAAACACACTGTATCTGCATGTGGGCCTATTGGGCCTTCTACGGGCCTGAATCCTGGCACATGGGTGGGTTTCTAGTCGTATTCAGGCCGTGGTGGCCCAGTAGGTGGCGTTTTTTTTATTTTTTCCCAGTTTATTTCTTTTCTTTTTTGCTTTATTTATTTTATTTTGTTTCTACTACCAACAAAATA
Source organism: Triticum aestivum (assembly GCF_018294505.1). Taxonomy (NCBI): domain Eukaryota; kingdom Viridiplantae; phylum Streptophyta; class Magnoliopsida; order Poales; family Poaceae; genus Triticum; species Triticum aestivum. The sequence goes on along the minus strand of NC_057811.1, from coordinate 21,366,956 downwards.
CTTATTTATTTTATTTTATTTTGTTTCTAATTACTTATTTATTATATTTTATGATAATTCTTTTTGCTATTAAAGTTTCTAACAAAAAAGTTCTTTATGAAAATTCTTTTTGCTTTTAATGATTTTGAACAGAAAAAACTTTGATAATTTTAGTTGCATCAATTTTATATAATTTTAGTTTCAGTAATACTAGAGGTTGCTTATAATGTTTTGAACAGAAAATACGTTGATAATTTTAGTTTCATAAATTTTATTTATGTTATTAAAGTTTATTTTATTTTGTTTCTACTTATATATTTTATTAAAGTTTATTTTATTCTGTTTCTAGTTACTTATTTATTTTTTATGATATTTGTTATTTTCCATGCATTTACTGTTTATTTTGAGTTATAAGACCCTGAAATTGAAAAGCACTAGAAATGAACTCTGAAAAGGTTGAAAGTTGGCATGGTATCATCATTTCACCCACATAGCATGTGCAAGAAAGTAGAGAGGGTTACGGCAAAAACTGGATGCACTTCGTGTATGAAACGGACAATCTCTTTCGAAGTATCAGGGTTTCATTCGGAAACTCGTCTGTTACAAAGGGATTTCATTTTTTTTGAACTTACTTGAACTTCATAGTTTTTCTGTGTTGAAAATGCACCATTCAAAGCCACATCATCAATTTTCAACCCTTTCTGACTTCATTTGTTATTTTTCATGAGGACTTTGGACTAACCAGACGTTCAAATAAACGCTTCCTGTGTTTTCCCTCTTTCATTCTCACCAAGCATCACAAAATTCTCAGAATAAGTGAATTCATCACACACCTAAAAAAAGTGATTTCATCATTGTGCTCACTTTTGCTCCTGGTTAGCTAAGACCCTAAATGTACTTCCAGTCTGGTCAAATCAGGCATAGATGAAGCATACTGAGTTGGGAAGGCAAAAAATAAATATGTGCTAAGTCTTACTGGAATATGTTGGTGATATATATAAACTGAACACAGTATATGCTGGCTCACTGAACAAAAACTGAACCACAGATAAACCTCATACTGGATGCTAAATTATCTACGTACCACAACATATCATGAAGTTTTCTCACCATGTCATTGAGCAACAAGTCTTTCCTTCTATTTTTAAAATTCAAAAAACTGTGTTGTCTTTCTCCCACATAGCTCTCTTTCCGCCAATCACCATGTCCCTTTCTCCACACTAAGTCCCATATGAAAAACAAGATAAAGCATGAATATGATCATTATCAGCCTCGGCTACCTTTGTTGTCCTTATTTGTGCATCTTGCTTGCAGTAGCTTGAAACATATATGTACAATAAATAATAGCACGTAAATTGACCCAGGTATGGAGACTACGACTGCAGCTGAGGTCGTGGCATCGTCCAAGAGGAAGCCATCGACGTGCCAGCGGGGCAGCGTCTTGGTCAGGTACTGGGAGATGCTGCTGCAGCACGTCCTAGCCATGCCATTGGCGTCGCCGCTGTAGCCTGCATGAGTCCGTATTGCAGGGGCTACTGATGTTCTCTTCCTCCCCTAGTTCCTCCTGACACTGACGACAGAGGATTTACCCAGGAAACACTGCCATGGTCAGTGTAACACTAATTTACTTACCAAGAAAACAACACCTTCCTCCCCATGTTCCAAAGCTGGGCTAAACAGGACACATGCTTCAACTCCACCTTCCACGCATCCAGCCCCTAGTTCATGTTGACAAATATGCCTCCTCCCTTTTTCGCTCGCCCATGTGCTCTTTTCTCACCTCTGCATTCAGTGAGTACATCAGAATCTCATATCCACATAAACTTCATAACATATGGTAGCATTGGATATGGATACAACAACGACAACAAGCAAGAGTGGATCTAAGTGAGTTGCACTTTTACAAGGTGACCTGGTGAGCCCGTTCTGCAGGAGCAAGGTTGTTAAAATTTTCGAGTTGTTTCCCTTGCGTTGGGAGATAAAGGACATTACTTTTTCCATTTTAGAGATCTACAAGAGATCATCATCAAATAATTGAATGGTCCAAAATAACCTAAAGTATAATCATCTTATTTCATTCGTTTCAGGAAAACGAATTATGAAGCAACAAGTACAAATTGTACAGGAAAAGAGAAAAGCGTGAGGAATTTTACCAGCGCCCCGAGGCTCGCCCTCCGTCAACAACAACATCGCCCAATCCTTATCTGAAATTCAACAACAATTAGCATGCATAAACAATATGAAGTATTGCAGAACTTAAAACAAGAGAGTCATAATCAAGATCCTTCAAGCACATTCCCATGAAGAGCAGAAAAAAGAAGCCTTCAGCACAATCCCATGACGAGCAAAAAAATGAGGCGCTACAAAATTACATTTTGTGTACAATGAAACGCAGAAGAAAAAAGAAGGGAAACCGCGACCTAGAGTACCCGCTGGATGAGATATCCGTGTAGAGGGCTGCGGATGCGTCGCCGGAGAACTTGAGCTTTAGGCCGCTGGAGGAGGGCGGTGCTAGATTGGAGACACTCACACTTTACCCATGGATCTGAAGATAGGGGTGGGCAGCGTACAGAGGCTGCACGACGGTGACCAACACTACGGCGGCGCGACAGGCACGGAGACGGATAATAGATTGTCCTCATGCAGAGGGGAGTGCGGGGCCGGCGGCGATGTCCATGGCCAGGATGACACGGCGTCATCCACGGTGACGCGGGGTCTTCCACGGCCAGAACCGCAGCCACGGCGACGCGGCGTCTTTCATGGCCAGGACCGCAACCACGTCGACCGCGAGAGGACGATGAGGGGAGCAGCGGCGGCGAATTTCTCTAGAGAGGGAAGAGAGATTGGTTCGGCAGCGATGGGGGGGGGGGTGGGGGAGACAAAGGGTGGGACTTGTGTTCGTGGGTTGTGGATCGTGGGTCTATTTTTTTCTTTCTTTGGGACGATTTTTCGAGCGGTGATGGGAGGAGCAGTGCTGGTTTTTCTGATTTTTTTTAATCATGCGTACGAAGGGTGGAGGAAGAGGTGGATCGATAGGACGGGAGGTTGAACCATGATGACGTTCGATCCCCCTTTAATAGTAGAGATTGGTTCATTTTATTGTTTATAAAAATTATGCCGACCAACGTGACATAGATTTTATTTATCTAGGAGGTATGTGAACCGGAAATTCCAACCCACCCTATTGTCGAGAGGTTAAATTTAGTTGAAGAAGAAAACAATTTCTTGAAGGAAAAAATAAAAAAAATTGAGGAGGAGAAGATGATATTGGAGTTGCATGTTGCGGATATCGTCGATGATCACAAGATCAAGATGGATGCAATGCGCTTTAAGATTAGAAATATTAGAAAATATGCCATTCATACCGAGGCTTGGTATCATTATGCCGTTGGATCAGTTGTTACCTTGGTTGCGATTATGATCGCATTTGTTTTCGCATTGAAATGTTTTACATAGTTTCAATGTATGGTTTAATTAATTAGATGCTCTGGAGAGCTATATGTTGTTAGATGAGAACTATGTATGTACTTTGGTTTTAATGTGATGATGAACTTCTATTAATTTGGTCACTTAATTATCTATTCATGATGTTCTGTAATGGTTTTTGACACACTTAATTATATATAATGCACGCAGATGAACCGGCAATGGATGTACGGTGACAGACACACCTCCGAGTACATTAAGGGCGTGCATGATTTTCTCGAAGTGGCTGAGGCAAACAAGCAGAATGGTTTTATGTGTTGTCCATGCCCTAAATGTGGGAATACGAAGTCTTACTCTAACCGGAAAATCCTTCACACCCACCTGCTTTACAAGGGTTTCATGCCACACTATAATGTTTGGCCGAGGCACGGAGAAATAGGGGTTATGATGGAAGATGGCGAAGAAGAAGAGGACGATGACAACTATGTGCCCCCTGAATACAGTGATGCTGCAACGGGGGAAGCTGCTGAAGATCAAGAGGAACCAGACGATTGCATTGACGGGGCTTCTACCGGAAAACGCCCGATTAGCCATTGTGAAGCTATGTGCATTCCTCAATGCAATCTCTCAGAAGGTGATCGATCCAGAAATCATACCAAGACTAAGGAGTGATGTGGCGCAATATCTTGTCAGTTTCGAGCTGGTGTTCCCACCATCCTTCTTCAATATCATGACGCACGTCCTAGTTCATCTAGTCGACAAGATTGTCATTCTGGGGCCCGTATTTCTACACAATATGTTCCCCTTTGAGAGATTCATGGGAGTCCTAAAGAAATATGTCCATAACCGCGCTAGGCCAGAAGGAAGCATCTCCATGGGCCATCAAACAGAGGATGTCATTGGGTTTTGTGTTGACTTCATTCCTGGCCTTAAGAAGATAGGTCTTCCTAAATCGCGGTATGAGGGGAGACTGACTGGAAATGGCACGCTAGGAGCGGACTCAATAATATGCAGGGACGGGCATTCTTGGTCTCAAGCACACTACACAGTTCTACAGAACTCTACCTTGGTAACCCCATATGTCGATGAACACAAGAACAGTCTGCGCTCCAAACACCCGGAGCAGTGTGACGACTGGATTACATGTGAACACATCAGGACTTTCAGCGGTTGGTTGGAAACACGTCTCAGAGGTGACACCACTGTTTGTGATGAGTTGTACTCGTTGTCCAGGGGACCATCTTTGACTGTATTGACTTACAAAGAATACGAGATAAATGGGAATACATTTTACATGATCGCCCAAGATCAAAAGAGCACCAACCAAAACAGCGGTGTCCGCTTTGATGCAGCAACCGAGAGGGGAAAGGACACATATTATGGTTACATAATGGACATATGGGAACTTGACTACGGACATGATTTTAAGGTCCCTTTGTTTAAGTCCAAATGGGTCAATCTGTCAGGAGGCAGGGTACAGGTAGACCCACAGTACGGAATGACAACAGTGGATCTGAACAATCTTGGGTACACTGACGAACCGTTCGTCCTAGCCAATGATGTGGCACAGGTTATCTATGTGAAGGACATGTCTACCAGACCGAGAAAAAGAAAAGATAAGGAAGCAAATACATCATATGATGAGCCAAAGCGCCACATAGTTCTTTCAGGAAAAAGGGACATTGTGGGAGACAGACATGTCTGAAGATTATGAAAAGTTTCATGAAATTCCTCCCTTCAAAGTCAAGGCTGACCCAAGCATCCTGATAAACGATGAAGATTATCCATGGTTACGGCGCAATAAGCAAATGACACAAGCGAAGAAAAAGTGAAGACTTTCTCCCGCAACTATTATGATGATACCATGCCAACTTTGTAACAGACGAGTATGATACCATTGTCCGTTTTGTACACGAAGTGCATCCAATTTTTGCCGTAACCCTCTCAACTTTCTTGCACATGCTATGTGAATGAAATGATGATACCATGCCAACTTTCAACCTTTTCAGAGTTCATTTGAAATGCTTTTCAATTTCAGGGTCTTATAGCTCAAAATAATCAATAAATGCATGAAAAATAACAAATGAAGTCAGAAAGGGTTGAAAATTGATGATGTGGCTTTGAATGGTGCATTTTGAACACACAAAAAGTCAGGAGTTCAAATAAGTTTAAAAAAATGAAATCCCTTTGTAACAGACGAGTTTCCGTATGAAATCCTAATACTTCGAAAGAGATTGTCCGTTTTGTACACGAAGTGCATCCAGTTTTTGCCGTAACCCTCTCAACTTTCTTGCACATGCTATGTGGATGAAATGATGATACCATGCCAACTTTCAACCTTTTCAGAGTTCATTTGAAATGCTTTTCAATTTTAGGTTCTTATAGCTCAAAATAATCAGTAAATGCATGAAAAATGGTGCATGAAAAATAACAAATAAAATAAATAAATAATTAGAAACAAAATAATATAAAATTTAATAAAATATATAAGTAGAAACAAAATAAATTAAACTTTAATAACATAAATAAAATTTATGAAACTAAAATTATCAAAGTATTTCTGTTCAAAACATTATAAGCAACCTCTAGTATTATTGAAACTAAAATTATATAAAATTGATGCAACTAAAATTATCGATGTATTTTCTGTTCAAAATCATTGAAAGCAAAAAAGAATTTTCATAAAGAACTTTTTTTGTTAGAAACTTTAATAGCAAAAAGAATTATCATAAAGTAAAATAAGTAAGTAATTAGAAACAAAATAAAATAAAATAAATAAGTTTTTTGTTGTAAGTAGAAACAAAACAAAATAAATAAAGCAAAAAAGAAAACAAAAAAACAGGCAAAAAATAAAAATTATGCCACCTACTGGGCCACCACGGCCTGCATACGACTAGAAACCCATCCATGGGCCAGGATTCATGCCCGCAGAAAGGCCCAGTAGGCCCATAGGCATGTATAGAGAGGTTAGGCCCGTAAGTCTGCTTTAGAGAGGAGCTCGACAGCTCAGGCGCACCGCACCTTATAAACAGGTGCGGCTCTCTCTCAGCTACCGAGGTGGGACTAAACTCCTACCACCACGCCGCTGTGCAAGGCTTTCCGTCCTGGTTGGTGGCACCAACCGGGACTAAAGAGGGCCTTTGGTCCCGGTTGGTGGCACCAACTGGGACCAATGCCCCCCTTTAGTCCCGGTTGGTGCCACCAACCGGGACCAAAGGCCGCCGCTTCCCGCCTTTTGGGCTGCTGAAAAGAGGCCTTTGGTCCCGGTTGGTGGCACAAACCGGGACTAAAGGGGTCATTGGTCCCTGTTGATGCCACGAACCGGTACCAATGCCCTGGATATATAAGCAAACACTTAGCAGTTTCGACCAAATCCATCACTTGTTCACCCCCGACGCCCCTGCTTCACGTTGCCGTCGCCGCCGCCACCGACGCCGTCAAGCTGCTCGACGTCGCTGTGGCCGCCTCCATCGACGTCGTCAGGCTGCTCAACGTCGCCGCCGCCGCCGCTTTCGCCCTCTGCCCCGACGCCCCTGCTCCTCCGAGTCGTCGTCGCCGTCACTCCTGCTCCACCGTGCCTCGCCGCCCCCTGTGAGCACCAGCCTGCTCCCGCGCCCCTCCCTCTGCCGGCGCCGGCCCCTCCGCCGTGCCCCTCCGCCCCTGACCTTAGATGTTTTTACATGTTTTTAGATTATTTTAGTTTATGTTTAGTTTAGTTTTAAGATTAGGAAAATTTCAGATGTGTAGTAATATTTATTTAGATGTGTAGTTAATTTAGATGTTGTAATTTGTTCATAAAAGTTGTGCACTTTTGTATAGAAACTTTTTTTCATATGTACGAAAATGTAGAGTGAAAACGAAAACAAACATATAAGAAAAAACAAAGGAAAAAATGAAGAAGGAAAAGAAAACCGCCTGGCCCGGCCACCACCGCATTTTCATAAAGTGTTTCCACCGAGTCCACGTCGCACCGATCGAGCACCCGCGGCGAAGCAAGTCTTTTTTTCAAGGTAGTTCTTTGTTAAAGTGAGGGGGGGACATCGGACATTACATGAGGTGGGGGAGGGGGGCGTCGGACATGACATGAGGGGGGACGTCGGAAAAAATAAGAAGAGGAAGAAGAAAAAAAAGAAATCTTCCACTCCTCTATTCCTTCTTCTTCTCCTCTTTTTTTTCTTCTTCTTTTTTATCGGGAATGAGGGTGTCGAGGATCGCCGAGCGGTCGAGGGTCGGGAACTAGGGCGGAGGGTCGAGGGTCGTCGAGAGTTCGAGGTGCGAGGGTCGTCGAGTGGTCGAGGGTCGAGGAACGCCGAGGGGTTTTGTTGAATCCTTTGACACTAGCTAGACAAATGTGAAGCGTTGCCGAGGCCACCCCAAACCCGGGAGAAGCTAGGTCTACGTTTGCCACTAATATATCCACCTGCTTCATGTTTATAAAAGTGTATATATGTATGTATGTTCTCTGTGTATATATGTTCATATATGCAAAAGTTAGATTTTTAGAAAAGTGAGCACCCCCTCTCGACCGTGATAACTTATACCACGGGAGCACCCCCCGGCGCTCTCGCTCGACCAAAACTCTCGTGGAAACCCAAACCCTAGAAAAAAATGATGTCGGTCTCCTACCCCCTCCGGCCGCGCCCCTACCCTTGAAGCGTTGCCGAGGCCACCCCAAACCCGGAATAAGCTAGGTCTACGTTTGCACTAATATATCCACCTGCTGTCATGTTTGTGTAATAATTGCCATGTTGTAATATTTGCAGAAACAATGGAGCACGGACGAGATGAGGAAGCAGAAGAGGTGTTGGGGGACATAATCTTAGCCGGAGGTGATGTCTTGTCGTATCTTAACGACAATGATGGTCTGGAAGAACAGGGTGAAGAAGCAGGCTACGGTGATCGAAGAGTGGAGGAGGAAAGACATGATTATGATGGCTCTGGTGACCCAATGCTGGTGCAAGAAGGAGCCCGTGGTGACGGCTCCGGTGACTGAACAGAGTCCGGCCAGGTAAATATATTAGTTAAGCCTGTGCTGACTAGCTAATTGATGCATTCATTGTTTTGGTATGTACACATATTAATTAACTCTCATCTTTCTTCTTTTTTCTAGCCCTCCGGATCGAGCACAACTTCGGTAAAGAGACGAGGCCCGAAGAGAAAGTTGTGCTCGGATGAAAGGTTTGAGATCACAGCAATCGCGCGCGACGGCCAACCGATTGAACCCATCCGGACAAAGGAAGCATTTGCTGCTCAGTGCGGGGTTCTTGTTAGGGACAAGATCCCGATCAGCATCCACCAATGGTATAAGCCTAAGAAGGAAGACCCTGAGGTGTCTTATGTCAATGATATGCAGAAAGTTAATCTTTGGACTGAGCTGAAGGAAAATTTCACCCTACCGCTAGAGGAAGATCCGGAGAAGCCAGTTAAAGAGCAATTAATCAAGTCTCATGCTCTTAAGAAGATGGCAGACCTATTCAGGAGGTGGAAGAATGAGCTGAAAACGTTTGTCGACAAAGAAGAGACACCAGAATTCATCGGCCGGTATGAGAAGATCAGAGATCACTAGCCCGCATTTGTGGCCCACAAGACATCGGAAAAGAGTAAGAAGATGTCAGCGACAAACAAGAAGAATGCTGCGAAGAAGAAGCTTCACCATCGCACGGGGTCAGGTGGCTACCTTAAAGCCCGGCCTAAGTGGGCCAAGGCTGAGAATGATCTGCTTGATAAAGGGATCGAACCACAGACAATGAACTGGCCAGACCATTGCCGGACTTGGTTCTTCGGGGCTGGCGGAAAATTGGACCCTGTATCAGGGAGGTGCGTTTGGACGGACGAGCTTTTGAGAATACCAGTCAAGAGGCTTCAGCACTATATCGATGCAGCGCAGCAAGGGAAGTTCGTTCCAGACAGAGAGAACGACGAGCTCACAATGGCCCTCGGGAATCCTGAGCACCCTGGACGGACACGAGGCACGCCAGGCTCCGTTCCGTGGAAGGCTGGTTTTCCGGACGCAGGCGGTTACAAAAGCCAGGAGAGGAGGAAAAAAGTGGAGCAGACCCAAATTCAGAAGCTGCACGAAAGGGTTCAAGCGCTAGAGGAACGAGACGGCAATCGACATGCCGAAACTACCCCCGAAGCTACCCCGCCATCTCGGAGAAGCAGCGTGGCTTCCACCGAGCTGCTTCAGCTGGAGCATGTCTTGACGGCTCCTGCTAGCTACCCCGTGGATGCTATCACGGAGTCTCAACATTGCCACCTTATGACGCAATGGATGAAATTCAAAGTCAAGGCGGCTGTTGGCTCTGTTTTACCTACTGAACCTGGCGCAACCTACCACTGTCGGCCGATTCCAGAAGGATATGCTAGGGTGATGGTGGATGAAATAACGGACGGATTTGAGGACCTCGAGCTTGACCACCCTACCGGTGAAGGGGAGACTCGGCTGGGTTCTGCTCTGAAGACTCCATGCCTATGGCGGAAGGAACTCATCAACCTTCCGAACTGGACGCCTCCGGCAAGTAAGGGCACTCCGCCTCCTCCTCCGCCTCCTCCGGTGAGTGATCAGGGCACTCAGCCTCCTTCTCCGGCGCATGGCGGCACTCCACCTCCTCCTCCGCCTCCACCTCCGGCGAGTGATCAGGGCACTCAGCCTCCTTCTCCGGCGCGTGGCGGCACTCTGCCTCCTTCTCCGCCTGCGCCGGCGCGCCAGACCAGCCAGCCTCCTCCTTCTCTGCCTCGTCAGCAAGGGCGGAAGAGACCTGCCGCCGCTCCGGCTGCTCCGGCGCGTCGTAGTCCTTCTCCTCCGCCTCGTAAGCAAGGAAAGAAGACAGCCGCAGCCGCTCCGTCTGCTCTACCGGCGTCTAGCAGTACAGCCAGAGGCGGGAGGCAATACAGATTCGGTCCTTCTCTGAAGACTCTAGAGAAGTTACCATACGAGAGGACCGAGGAGGAAACCATGAAGATCGTGCGAGCCGAAGTGACGAACTTCTTTGAAGGGGTGAAAGCAAAGAAACATCCACCTCCAGAGGAGAAGGTAGTGTTGGGGAACGTAGCAGAAATTCAAAATTTTCTACGCATCACCAAGATCAATCTATGGATTAACTAGCAACGAGAGAGAGGGGAGTGCATCTTCATACCCTTGAAGATCGAGATGCGGAAGCGTTGCAAGAACGCGGTCGGTGGAGTCGTACACGAAGCGATTCAGATCGCGGCCGAATCCGATCTAAGCACCGAACAACGGTGCCTCCGCTTTCAACACACATGCAGCCCGGTGACTTCTCCCGTGCCTTGATCCAGCAAGGAGAGAGGGAGAGGTTGGGGAAGACTCCATCCAGCAGCAGCACAACGACATGGTGGTGATGGAGGAGCATGGCACTCCAGCAGGGCTTCGCCAAGCACTGCGAGAGACGAGGAGGGAGAGGGGTAGGGCTGCGCCAAGAGAGAGGGAGACTCGTGTCTATGGCAGCCCCAAAACCCCCACTATATATAGGGGAAGGGGAGGGGCTGCGCCCCCATCTAGGGTTCCCCCCTAGGGGTGGCGGCCAGCCCTAGATGCATCTGAGGGGGCGGCCATAGGGGGAGAGAGGGGGGGCGCACCCTAGGTGGGCCTTAGGCCCATCTGAGCCTAGGGTTTTCCCCCTTTCCCCTTTCCCTGTGCCTTGGGCCTCTTATGGGAGGCGCACCAGCCCACCTAGGGGCTGGTCCCTTCCCACACTTGGCCCACGCAGGCCTTCGGGGTTGGTGGCCCCTCCCGGTGGACCCCCGGAACCCTCCGGTGGTCCCGGTACATTACCGGTGACGCCCGAAACTCTTCCGGTGGCCAAAACGGGACTTCCCATATATAAATCTTTACCTCCAGACCATTCCGGAACTCCTCGTCACGTCCGGGATCTCATCCGGGACTCCGAACAACATTCGGTAACCACGTATATCTATTCCCTATAACCCTAGCGTCATCGAACCTTAAGTGTGTAGACCCTACGGGTTCGGGAACCATGCAGACATGACCGAGACGTTCTCCAGCCAATAACCAACAGCGGGATCTGGATACCCATGTTGGCTCCCACATGTTCCACGATGATCTCATCGGATGAACCACGATGTCGGGGATTCAATCAATCCCGTATACAATTCCCTTTGTCAATCGGTATGTTACTTGCCCGAGATTCGATCGTCGGTATCCCAATACCTCGTTCAATCTCGTTACTGGCAAGTCTCTTTACTCGTTCCGTAACGCATGATCCCGTGGCTAACTCCTTAGTCACATTGAGCTCATTATGATGATGCATTATCGAGTGGGCCCAGAGATACCTCTTCGTCATACGGAGTGACAAATCCTAGTCTCGATTCGTGCCAACCCAACAGACACTTTCGGAGATACCTGTAGTGCACCTTTATAGCCACCCAGTTACGTTGTGACGTTTGGTACACCCAAAGCATTCCTACGGTATCCGGGAGTTGCACAATCTCATGGTCTAAGGAAACGATACTTGACATTAGAAAAGCTCTTAGCAAACGAACTACACGATCTTGTGCTATGCTTAGGATTGGGTCTTGTCCATCACATCATTCTCCTAATGATGTGATCCCGTTATCAATGACATCCAATGTCCATGGTCAGGAAACCATAACCATCTATTGATCAACGAGCTAGTCAACTAGAGGCTTACTAGGGACATGTTGTGGTCTATGTATTCACACATGTATTACGGTTTCCAGTTAATACAATTATAGCATGAACAATAGACAATTATCATGAACAAGGAAATACAATAATAACCATTTTATTATTGCCTCTAGGGCATATTTCCAACAGGTAGATCCGGTGAAAGCGAAGCGCACTCTGGCTGCCCTGACCAAACCACCAAAGTCTCCGCCGAGAGGCAACTATGAGCGCATTATTGCAAAGACATTTGCCGAAGCGGAGCGGTCGAGAAGTACTGTCAGTGATCAAAGGTTAAAAGAACGACGAGCTGGTCAAAAAATTGCCCAGCTCGGCGAACAAGCGAACCAATCGTGGCCCCCGCTCAAGGTGTCTAGCGACATCGTCGCTAATGATCCGAGGATGGTGCCCGGTTATAGCAATCTTGGAGATTACCTGTCCGACGATGTACATTATGATTTCTTGGAGGTGGACGAACACAAATACCATTACGGGAAGCCTCTCGTCAAAGATGAAAGATCTCTAACAACGATGATGCGAAGATTACATGATTGGTACATGAAAACCTGCAGAGAGTCTGGTGGAGGAATACTTTGACGCTGAGAGTTAAAGAGGAGCATCACCTCGTTGGAATTGAACTGTTGAATGTCCCATTTGAGGAGTTCTTCGAGTTTTTCAATCAAAAGGCCCTCGATAAATCAACGATCACTTGCTACTGTCTGTAAGTAGTACTACTTCTGTCATTAAGTCTCTCTATATAGGTCAGCTCTTTCATTGCATGTATTTATAATTATCCTCACTATATTATGCAGATTGAAGATCGCCGAATTGAAGAAAAGACAAATCGGTGATATTGGGTTCATTAACACAAATCTCATAGATGCAACTGAGGTTAAATATCATGCCAAAAATACCGAGGCCAACTTGCTACGATCGTTGGAAATAAATGAAAACAAAGATATAATACTCTTTCCTTACAACTTCAAGTGAGTGTTACTGTCTTGTGCATATTCGGTTTCCCTTATTAGTCCAGGTTATAGTAATGTAATTGATGACTTATGCATGCATGCGCAGCTTCCACTATATTCTCCTAGAGATTAAGCTTGATCAGGGAGTAGTAACTGTCTTAGACTCGAGACGAAAAGATCCCCAGGACTATGCGGACATGACTCAAATGCTCGAGAAGTAAGTTAAATCGATCATTATCCACCATATCAGCAACTTTGTTCATTTCCTGATATCAAGTAATTGTTTTCTTTGTCTGGCAGGGTTTGGAGAAAATTCACCAAAAAAGCTCCGGGACTGCCGAAGAAGCTGCAATTTAGACACCCGAAAGTAAGTACTATAGTAGCATGTTCCGCGCATCTCCTAGTGATTCATGCGCTAGTTTCATCAATACCATTTAGCATGCTTGCTTATCAGTTTGATTGACCTCTATTTCTTGTAAAGTGGTTGTGGCAGGAACCCGGGAATAATTACTGTGGATACTACGTTTGCGAGTCCATCCGCTACACGACCTGTGAGCAGGGCTACTCTGACGAACAATATGAAGTGCGTAAGCAATAATATTCACAATTTTATTTTATTACCATCATTTGTGTTGAGTTTCATTTATATATATATATATATATATATATATATATGTATGTATGTATGTATGTATGTATGTATTGACCCCCTTCTTCAAATTAGATCTTTCGGATGCGGGATGAACTCCTAGCACCAGATCGTATGCGAGCAATTCAAGAGGAATTGGCGGCATTCTTCCTTGACCACGTGATCGCTGAAAACGGAGAATACTATGTGGACCTGTGTTCTCACAATTTAATTAGGAGATTATATTGTAAGAGATAATTATTGTATATATGTAGTCGGTAGTGTCGGATAGATATACGAGAACTTGTTGTTCGACCAATCTCTCGGAAAAGGAGAGGTGGTCGATATCACTTCTCTCTGTATGCATATGTTCATGACGATCTTCTGTTTCCTTCATTTGCTTACTAGCTAGCGTGCCTAGTCCCCCAACCCCCAAAATTAGCTAGCTAACACAAGCACGGAGATAAGAGAGGACACTTCTCTCTATTAATTAGCTAGCTAACACAATATATGAAACACCTAAATTAACCCCCCAAAACCCCCAACCCCCCCCCTTTAAAAAAAACAAAAACCTTAGCCCCTGAAATGCTGACGCGTGGATGCCTATTGGTCCCGGTTAGTGCCACCAACCGGGACCAAAGGCCCTCCTGCCTGGGCTCGCCGCACCGGCCACGTGGAGGCCCATCTGTCCCGGTTCGTGTAAGAACCGGGACTAAAGGGTTAGGGCGTTAGTAACGACCCTTTAGTCCCGGTTCAAAAACCGGGACAAAAGGCCCTTACCAACCGGGACAATAGGCCCTTTTTCTACTAGTGATCCAAAATGAAAGAAGAACAATTGTATGTTCCAAAAGTTTGTCAGTGAAAGGAGACTCATACATTCATCATCAACCATTTGCACCGATGATTTCTTATACCCCTTATAGATAACAAGAGCGTGTTTTAGTTTATGAAGATGATTATTATACAAACATAAAAGCAATATGTGTTGCTTCCCATTAGATAGATCATCTTGGTGACTAATGTGTGGCAATCCCTATAGAGCTATTCAGTTTGTGACTTCATATTTATTGCATTGATGTCATGAAGAATTGAAATGAGAATTAGTTCATTTAGAATCAAACCATGTGTACTATGGCCGTTCTTATGCTGAATACATTCATAGTCAAGAATTGACAATTCAACAATGTTTTATAGTGGTACCACATATATTATATTTCTATCTTGAGTGGGAAATCAAGGAATGCCAATACCTCTTGCTTCTTTACATATATATACATTTTGAATAACATATAGTAGGACCTCTCTCACACCATTTCTCTTAAAGAATGATGTTTTTGTTGTTGCTCCCTTTGCATGGTTGTTTTGCGATGGCTTGATAGCATGTTTAGTTTACGATTTCTAAATTAAGAACACCATCAATATTCAACAACTATATATCTCACAATTGAAATAGGCAACACTGGTGGTAGAAATAAATGGCCACGACAACTAGCATACGAAGTTTGGTGCAGGAATAATGTCCATTCCACACGGTGCTCATTCACTCACCATCTATAAATAACTAGTTTCACGTATAGCAGAATCTTGTGTGCTTACTAGAGGGAGCATGACCAAGTGCAGAAGAGTGAAAAATGACGAGGACAGTCAGTGTCGTCGACGGTTAGATGGTGCACCTTATAGGAAATGAGATACATTTGGAATTTGATTCGAAGACGGATGTGGATGTTAGGTCTAAAGTCATGTTGTAGAGCTATAGTGAGCACGCAAGGTGGCAATTTATACATGCACATGTTTTTTTTTTGCCTCGGTCACTTAAACATGTGCATGTATAAATTGCTGATGGGTATGATCAATAAAATGTGTGTTGTATTTCTCTCGTTCTCCTAAACTCAACACTAGTTATACCTGCAAAACAAACACTAAACACTAATTATGTTGTCACCAAAGTGATCAAATTACAGATCAAATTGTCATCGAAGATCACAAACATCACAAAATATTACAGATTTGCATCCATGATGAGCAGAAGATTGAGGAAGCACTTGCGTACTCGAGAAAACAGTACGAAATGTCAATCCAACAGATTGTGGCCGTTCGATGCAAAAGCAACGACTGGATGGGAGTTTGGAGTTGGGAGTTGGGACACTGGCCTCTCCCTTGGTATATCTGCGTCAAGGCCCTGCAGCAACGTCGGCTCCGTTTCTCCTTCCCCCAAATCCTCTCAGTCTCACTCCTCACTCCCGTGCCGTCCGTCCGTAGATTCCAGATCGGCGGCGGGATGGCCGGCGGCGCGGCGGACGAGCGACAGATCCCCGTGGATCCGTCCGTCCTCGAGCACCACCCTGAGTCCCCTCCTCGTCCGCTGCCGCAGCCGCATGGCGCCCGGGAAGTTTCCTCGCCGCCGCTCCCAGAGGAGCTCCTGCTGGACATCTTCCGCCGCATTCCCGACCAGACCGACCTCGTCCTCACCTCCGCCGCCTGCGTCACATTCCATCGCCTCATCACCGACCGCTCCTTCCTCCGGCAGTACCGCAGGCTCCACCCGCCGCCCCTCCTCGGCTTCCTCCAGTACGGAGACAATGTCTTCCACCCCGCGGTCCCGCCTCACCCCTCCGCGCCGGCAGCTCGGGTCGTCGCCCTCGCCGGCGACTTCTCCTTCTCCTTCGTCCCCGCCCCCGACCCCGCTCACCGCTGGGCCGTCCGGGACAGCCGAGACGGCCGCGTCTTCCTTGAAGCAAGCCCCCGGGAAGGTTATAGTGCCCGTGGAGTCGTCTTCACAGAGTTGGCGGTGTGCGACCCGTTGCACCGGCAGTATCTCCTGCTTCCCCCAATCCCCGGTGACCTAGCAGCTACCGTGGAAGACCCACTCATGCGAATACGGCCGCATTCCAGCGAGACTTTCTTCGCTCCGCAAGGCGACGAGGCAGCAACTGCTGATGAGACGTCATTCAGAGTGATCTGGATGGTCCAGTGCGAAGCTAAGATCGTGGGCTTTGTCTTCTCTTCCAGCACTAGGCAATGGCGAGCCATTCCATCCCAGAGTTGGGCCAATTTGTTAGCTGGCTTCGTGTCATCGACTGGGATGGCACTCTTCTACGGGCACTCTTCTACGGGCGCCAATGTACGTGTGACTACTTTTACTGGCTGCCAAACTGTCAGTACGATTTGAAAATGTTGGTGCTCGACACCCTGAGGATGGAGTTCTCCGTTGATGAACCCCCATCTGAAGCCAAAAATGCGTTATTTCTTGGTATAACCATGATGGAGACAGGAGAAGGCGGTCCTAGAATGCTTGCTGGTACCTATGACATGACTTGCGGCAATCATACCCTTTGGAGGAAAAATGGTGGGAGCACCAGCCAGTGGCAGAAGGAGAAGATGGTCTCACTCTCACCGGGCCCTCGGGATGTGCTGAGATGTTCAATCGGGAATTACTTGGTCCTGGATCACTTTGGAAGCTCGTTGCTTGAGAAAGGCTTATACACAGTGGACATCGAAACATTACAGCTTAAGAGAGTGTGTGCTTCAGTGCATGGCAGCGCATATTGCAACTACCCACCATCGTTGTCGGCACCGAAAGTATCAAGTGGTAAACTTTCTGTTGCTTCATACTTACTACCTGCACTTCATTATTATCACACAGCTTTGTCTGATTCTTGATAGTAAGTAATTGTGATCTCTTTTTTGTTTGCACATTTTATAGTTGTTACTTCTTCTGTGCTTGTGGCAAAGATGCTCATGAACATGATTGTGATTTATTTGTTAGTCTGTTCTAAATGCTACTTTATGGTAATCAGACAAGTAAGAGAGGATCTTGAACACTATGAATACCATTTTGGGGGCATTGTGGTTTTGTACAGAACACTAGACCACAACAATTATTTTGGACAAATAGCTTTTTGGGTCAAGCTAATGGAGAAGGAATACAAGCTTAAAATTATGTTCATCCTTGGATTATTTCACCTTGGAAACATTCTTTCCTGGTAGGAGTTGGTTTGTCTCTTTTCATAGACATAATGAGACAGGGAAGTCACATTTTCTTCATCTTCACACCTATACATTTGTCTCATGATGTTGACTTCAGATAAGATATAAGGAGCCATAGCTGCTATGGTTGCAAATATAAACCGAAGCAATTGTTACCACTAATGCATCTCCTGTGTATATTGTGAGGATAATTGAAGGGTTGAGCTTGATTAATTTCTCAAGGGAGTACTATCCCACCCAACAATGGTGCTGCCATTCAAATAGCTAGTAGCTTGTGCTCAGAAACTGTTTGATTTGAAATAAGCTTCTCAAGATCAATTAGAGGCAGGGCAACCGTGTTTTGACACAGTTTAAAGTTTTGAACTTGTCACCTATCCACTGCAAGTAGTTTGTTGGCTGTCGCTACTAACACCTCTGAGTCTTTTTTTTTTGCTTCACTTGACATGGAAAGTTTGTATAATACTAGGTAATTAATGAAGTCTTGCAACATGAGCCTACAGTTTCTTTTATAACTTTTAAGTACTTCTATGATTCATTTCTAAATGAACACATCTATGTATTCCCTCTTGTACTGCAAATTGGGATGGTAAACAAAGAAAACTGAGTGTTTGAGGTCAATATTACTAACTGGGCCATGGGTAAAAGAATTCTGAAGGTCAATTGTCCATGCATCGTGTGCTTTGTTTGTTTTAAGCCCTTGTATTTTATCATAGGTATTTACTAGCTTCTTCAATTCTTCATATGTTTCCTCTTAGGCGATTTTCCAGGTGTTACCCAGTATAAAGAGCCGTTGTTTGTTCCTTGTTAATAACAAGTTTCTGAATATCTGCATTTTGGTTGTGCATAATTTTAAGATATTGGACAGGTATTGAGGAGGAAGTGCTCGAACAAGGTGTGGAGGCCCTACAAGTAAAGGGGCCGTAGATGGCCATCAAGCTGGAGGTCAAGCTGATGTGTTGGGGGTTGGAGATGGTGCCGGTTAAGGTTGTTCTGAACTTGACCTGGAGTTTATCTGACAATTGTGGTGTATCTGCTGCATAAGTTGGCGAGAGCATCATCGATGTTTAGTTTCTGTGCAATCAGTTAGCAAATTAATTAGGACTCTGTATTAAGTCAAAGTGACTGATCTACTGATGTTGTTGTTGTTAGAGTTATAATAAGTCATGTATACCCCTTTGTATTTATCCCGTAGTATAAGGGGTTTCCTGCATATGTACCATACCTGTACATGTATATATATCGGCCTATGGCCTCATGAGAATACAAGTTGCTTATTCCTAACATGGTATTAGAGCTAGGTCAATTTTTTGCACGCCGCAACTCGTGCTATTGATCTGTCCCGATCGAGTCACCGTGGCTGCTCCCGCTCGAAGTCGGCCTCCGCTGCAGCTCTCCCCGTGCTCGTCTGCTCCTCCCGCGGCCGTCCGTGCTCGGCCCCGCGGCCGCCCGTGCTCGGCCCCGCGCCCGCCCGTGCTGGTCCGCTCCTTCCGCGGCCGCCAGTGCTCGGCCCCGCGCCCGCCCGCCAGGTGCGGTTGCTCCCGCCGCTCCAGCTCTCCGGCGCCGCTCGTTCCCGCCTTCGCCCGCCCGTTCCCGCCAGGCCTCGCGGTCCTCCGCCCGTCTGCTCCCGTCTAGCCTGCTCCGATCGAGATCCCCTGCCGCTCGGCCTCTGCTGATTTCGATCTTATTCCTAAAAAAAAAAAATTCTGCTGCATCGGGCTATGTCGCTGTCCCTCGCTGTCCGGTGATCTTCGACGGTACTAACTACACCGAGTTCGCTGGCTTCATGCGCATTCACATGCGTGGCATCCGTCTCTGGGGTGTTCTTTCTGGCGAGGTCTGCTGTCCGCCACGTCCGGTTCCTCCGGTGGCCCCTACTCCGCCGACTCCACTGGTTCTTCCTTCGGATGCTAATCAGGCCGCCAAGGATGCGGCTAAGGTTGCTGATGAGGCTGCTGATCGTGCCTATGATGAGAGGGCTCTGGCTTATGAGGAGGCTCTTCAGACGTATCATGGTGCTTTGTCTGTTTACACCCAGTGGCTTGATGATGATGCTCGTGCTGCCGCTGTTCTCACTGCTAGTGTTCTGCCTCAGTTTGCTTCTGAGTTTCTGGGTCTTCCTACTGTCTTCCAGATGTGGACCTGTCTTCGTCAGCGCTATGAGCCCTCTGGTGATGCCTTATACCTGTCTGTGGTTCGTCAGGAGCATGCTCTTCAGCAGGGTGACTCTACTGTTGATGACTTTTATGCACAGAGTTCTGCTATCTGGCGCCAGCTTGATTCTCTCCGCAGTGCTGGTTGTCGTACTTGCCCCTGCTGCCAGGCTGTCCAGGCTGATTTGGAGTTTCATCGCGTCTACGAGTTCCTGTCTCGACTCCGTAAGGAGTTTGAACCCCGGCGTGCTCAGTTGCTTGCTCGTGGTCGTATTTCTCTCACGGAGGCGCTTTCAGAGATTCGTGCTGAGGAGACTGGCCTACGCGGTGCTGGTTTGCTGGAGGTTCCCTCGGTGCTCGCTACTCGGGCTTCTTCCACTCCACCTGCTGCACCGCCCCATTCTCGCTCGAGTGCTCCGCCGCTCTTGCCCACTCCTTCTAGCGGCTCAGGTCGGCCCCGTTCACATTGTGATTACTGCAACAATGATGGTCATATTGAGTCCCAGTGCTACACAAAGCGGAAACACCTGCGCAAGGCGCGATCATCCTCCTCAGGGACTTCGTCATCTCCCTCGCCAGCTTCAGCCATTGCTTTGACCGAGCAGGATATTCTGAGACTTAAGCGTCTGCTCGCGGCTTCAGGTTCTTCCTCGACGGGTACTGCTGGTTCTGTGACTGATGCTTCCCGCACTGAGCACCCGCCCTCTACACAGTCAGGTACATCCCCATGGGTTCTGGATTCTGGAGCTTCTTTTGATATGTCTTCTCATTCTTCCGCTTTGTCTTCTCTTCGCTCGCTGGATTCTCCTGTTCATGTCTTCACTGCTGATGGTACTCCACTTTCTGTTGCTAGTAGAGGCCATCTTTCTACTCCTTCTTATTCTGTTCCTGATGTTGCTCATGTTCCTCGACTTACCATGAATCTGTTTTCTGCCGGTCAACTTACTGATTCTGGTTGTCGTGTCATCCTTGATGTTGACTCTTGTTTTGTTCAGGATCGTCGCACGCACACTCTGGTTGGGGCTGGCCCTCGCCGCCGTGATTCTCAGGGTCTTTGGGAGTTGGACTGGCTTCATGTTCCTTCCGCTGCCACCACCATCGCCAGTTCCTCCGCTGATGTCGCTTCTGTTACTGGTTCCTTCAAGCAATGGCATCATCGACTTGGTCATCTGTGTGGTTCTCGATTATCGTCTTTAGTTCGTCGAGGTCTTCTGGGGTCTGTCTCAGGAGATGTCTCTTTAGAGTGTCAGGGTTGTCGTCTTGGCAAGCAGATTCAGCTACCATATTCTCATAGTGAGTCAGTGTCTCAGCGTCCTTTTGATTTAGTCCATTCTGATGTATGGGGTCCGGCTCCTTTCCCTTCGAAAGGTGGTCATAAATACTATATTATTTTCATCGATGATTTTTCTCGTTACACATGGCTTTATTTCATGACTTCACGTAGTGAGGTGTTGTCTATTTATAAGCGTTTTGCTGCCATGGTTCATACTCAGTTCTCTTCACCCATTCGTGTTTTTCGTGTTGACTCCGCTGGTGAGTATATCTCTAAGATGTTGCGTGGTGTCCTTGCTGAGCAGGGTACTCTTGCCCAGTTCTCCTATCCTGGTGCTCATGCTCGGAATGGTGTGTCTGAGCGCAAGCATCGTCACCTTCTTGAGACGGCTCGTGCTATGATGATCGCCGCCTCTCTTCCGCCTCATTTTTGGGCCGAGGCTATCTCCACTTCTGTCTATCTCATCAACCTTCAGCCCTCTGCTGCTTTGCAGGGTGGTGTTCCTTTTGAGCGTCTGTTTGATCGCTCTCCCGGTTATTCGATGCTTCGCTTGTTTGGTTGTGTTTGCTATGTTCTTCTTGCCCCTCGCGAACGCACCAAACTGACCGCTCAGTCTGTTGAGTGTGTCTTCTTAGGCTACAGTGATGAGCATAAGGGCTATCGTTGTTGGGATCCTGTCGGTCGTCGGATGCGTATCTCTCGAGATGTGACTTTTGATGAGTCTCGTCCTTTTTACCCACGCCCATCTTCCTCGGTCTTTTCCGTGGAGGATATCTCTTTTCTCACTTTTCCCGACTCCCCTATCACTCCTGTTGCGCCTGTGCCTATTCGTCCCACTCCCTCTGCTTCTCCACCCCTTGTCGATTCACCGCCACCATCTTCCCCGGTCTCCTCACCTAGCATGTCACCGGATTCTACACCTTCATCTCCGGTGACTTCTTCGTCGCCTCCCCCTGATTCTACCTTGGCGATTCCTCCTTCTCTTGTTCCATCTCTTCCTCAGCATTACACTCGTCGTTCACGGCCTGTGGATGTTTCCTTGGATGAGTCATCCTCTTCCTCTCAGCCTACTTATGGCTTGCGTTCTCGTCCTCGTCCGCCTATTGATCGCTTTGGATTTCCCACCACTGGTGCTGCTGTTCTTGAGCCGACTTCTTACCGTCAGGCTGTTGTTCATCCTGAATGGCAGTTTGCGATGGCAGAGGAGATTGCTGCTCTTGAACGCACTGGTACCTGGGATCTTGTTTCTCTTCCTCCCGGAGTCCGTCCCATCACTTGTAAGTGGGTCTACAAGGTTAAGACTCGCTCCGATGGTTCTCTTGAGCGTCACAAAGCTCGTCTCATGGCTCGTGGTTTTCAGCAGGAGCATGGTCATGATTATGACGAGACTTTTGCTCCTGTGGCCCATATGACCACTATTCGTACACTTCTTGCCGTTGCCTCTGCACGCCACTGGTCTATATCTCAGTTTGATGTTAAGAATGCCTTTCTTAATGGTGAGCTGCGTGAGGAGGTGTACATGCAGCCACCACCTGGGTATTCTGTTCCTGATGGCATGGTGTGTCGTCTTCGTCGCTCTCTCTATGGCCTTAAGCAAGCCCCTCGCGCCTGGTTTGAGCGTTTTGCTTCTGTGGTCACTACTGCTGGTTTTTCAGCAAGTGCTCATGATCCCGCATTGTTTATTCACCTTTCTCCTCGTGGCCGGACTCTTCTTCTTCTCTATGTTGATGATATGGTCATCACTGGGGATGACCCCGAGTATATTGCCTTTGTAAAGGCCCGTCTTAGTGAGCAGTTTCTTATGTCTGATCTTGGACCTCTTCGCTATTTTCTTGGGATTGAAGTCTCTTCCACCTCTGATGGCTTTTTTATATCCCAGGAAAAGTATATCCAGGATCTTCTTGCTCGTGCTGCTCTTTCTGACGAGCGCACTGTTGAGACTCCTATGGAGCTCAATGTTCACCTCCGTGCTACTGATGG
Source organism: Triticum aestivum (assembly GCF_018294505.1). Classification (NCBI taxonomy): domain Eukaryota; kingdom Viridiplantae; phylum Streptophyta; class Magnoliopsida; order Poales; family Poaceae; genus Triticum; species Triticum aestivum. The sequence continues at coordinate 21,343,903 of NC_057811.1, read as the reverse complement.
TGATCCTCTCCCTGACCCGACGCGTTATCGTCATCTCGTTGGCAGTCTTGTCTATCTAGCTGTCACTCGTCCGGACATCTCTTATCCGGTTCATATTCTGAGTCAGTTTGTTTCTGCTCCCACATCGGTTCATTACAGTCATCTCCTTCGTGTTCTCCGATATCTTCGGGGCACGATCTCTCACCGTCTCTTCTTTCCTAGCTCCAGTTCTTTACAGCTTCAGGCCTATGCGGATGCTACGTGGGCTAGTGATCCTTCTGATCGCCGTTCGCTTTCTGCTTACTGTGTTTTTCTTGGCGGTTCTCTCATTGCCTGGAAGACGAAGAAACAGATTGCAGTTTCCCGTTCGAGTGCAGAGGCTGAGTTGCGAGCTATGGCTCTTTTGACGGCAGAGGTGACTTGGTTACGGTGGTTACTTCAGGACTTTGGTGTTTCTGTCACTACACCGACTATGCTCTTATCTGACAGTACAGGTGCTATTAGCATTGCGCGCGATCCTGTGAAGCATGAGCTCACCAAGCATATTGGTGTTGATGCTTTCTATGTGCGCGCTGCCGTGCAGGATCAGGTTGTTGCTCTTCAGTATGTGCCTTCCGAGTTACAGTTGGCGGATTTCCTGACGAAGGCCCAGACTAGAGCACAACATGGCTTTTATCTCTCCAAACTCAGTGTTGTTCCTCCACCATGAGTTTGAGGGGGGGTGTTAGAGTTATAATATAAGTCATGTATACCCCTTTGTATTTATCCCGTAGTATAAGGGGTTTCCTGCATATGTACCACACGTGTACATGTATATATATCGGCCTATGGCCTCATGGGAATACAAGTTGCTTATTCCTAACAGTTGTATGCCTGCAAGTTCAAGTGTGTCGAATGACACTGATCATGTATTTGGAATTGAAAAAAGCCAAGACGTGTCATTGGAGATCAGATATTTGAGACTGGTCAATCAATTTCTTCCTGCACATGCATATGAGAGGTATGAAATCCAAGTTTATGTTTGTACAAAGAAGTGAATCGCATATATATATCTACTCTGTCCTGCTAATTGTGCCACCTCAGATTGGTGTTTATTTGAATGCCAGTCCGTTATTAATTCATTTTAATCTGAGCCAACCTGGATGACAGTAGTACTGTGTGTCTTTATAATGTGCGTCCTTTCTTGAAAGAGATAATAATTTACATGTCTTGTTTTAGAGAACTCAGGCCGTGTTTTGCGTTGTGACAGACAGATTTTTCTTTTTTTGAGACCTTGAACAAGGGGTAGCGCAATTTGCGCCAGCTTTCCAATATCCATGACAAAGAGGATTAGAATGTTCTGGAAGGAATCGTTGCCTAGGCTAAGTGTCATTGGACATTGAGTTCCCCTATGAACAGAGCTAGATGTAGAGCAGCTAAGGGCTTGCCTAGCTTTGCCGCAAAAAAAAAAAAGGGCTTGCCTAGCTACGTGCTGATGGTTTACTGCTTGATGAACAACATTGTTTTGTGTTGTAACAAGTTAAGTTAATTCAGCTTTTCTAGCATGCTTTAGCCTATTCTATTCAACATGGCTGCTTGGAGGACGTTGTCGATTTGGATGTGTTGCAGATTTGGTCACTCCATGACTACTCTCGTGCTAATAACCTGAAGCACCAGAAGATTAAAAGAATACTGCTGCTAATGCGATTGTTGGTGGTCAGGCTGGTGTGGCTATGTCATTACAATTCTGTCCGCTTGCAGGAGGTTGGCTATGGCATTTCCAGTGGTAGCGTCACAGCTACCGATTGTACCTACAGTTTGAATACAGTTTTAATTTTGGGATATTGCACAGGTATTGAAGAAGGAGCTTAGAAGGAGCGGCTGGAACAAGTTTGTGCTTCATGCTCAAGCGCAGTCACCACGGTCAGAGTAGTGCTGATGTGGATGGTGCAGACAGGGCAGGGTTGATGATTAGTGACGTTGGTGATGCAACTTGAGAAATAACCACCAAGTTGGTCAGTAAAATGCAGTGCTTTTGGCTCTGTTATACGGTCATCTAGAATGATACTATCTGGAGTTTTTTTTTAAATCTTGTGTCCCTTGATCTGAATGTCCGGTGCATTTGTTTGTTGGATCAGGTAGCGAGAGCATTAGCGGCGTTTTAGTTTCTCAATACGTTAATGGAGAGTATGAACCAGTCAGTGTGATTCTGATCCTGTTGTATGCCTGCAATCCTGTACCTGCTGAACTAAGTTGTGAGGAGTACTACTGTCCTTTTGGCTCTGTAATACTTTCATCTAGACTGGTAGTATTTGGAGTTTGTCTTGTTTACCATAACACGGAAGTTATTGGGTCGTTTGTTCGTTGGATTAGGTAGTGAGAGCATTAACGGTGTTTGGTTTCTCAGTAGGTCAAGAGTATGCAACTAGTCAATGTGATTGTGATCTTGTTGTGTGCCTGCAAATCAACTTATTGAGAAACGGCTCCCTTGTTAGTTGGATCGGTGCACAACGGCTCCCTGGGTGTACCCCTACGACGCTCCCTCTGCCTTGCCATGGGATCAGGCTGCACCCCTGGCTCCCGCTGCTGCTTCGACATCTACACTGCCCGCACCGAACTGGGATCAAGCTGCCTTCATCGCTGTCATGAATTCGCTTACCATCCAGGATCCAGGTACGAAATGGATATCCGACGATGGTGCTTCCTCACTCATGTCCGCGTCTAGCTCTATGATGTCCTCTCCTCATCCCTCTATCTTTCCTACCATTGGTAACCTCTATCTGTTGAATTTGATCCAATGGGTTTGTCTGTGAAGGATCTTCGCATCAAGCAGGTGATCCCTTGGTTCAATAGCTTCGGTGACCTGTACATTGTCCACGGAGCCTCTCCATCACCGCAAGTTCATGCCATGATCGCCTCTATCTACCTTTGGCTCGCCGTTTCGGACATCCCAACAGCGCCACCACGACCACGTTTCTTTGCGAGTTTCAGCTACCGCATGTTCGGGAGTCTCAGGATTCCACTTTGTGTCAATCTTGTCCGATGGGCAAACATGGTAGGCTGCCATTTGGCACATCTACTACCACTTGTTCATTTCCCTTTGAGTTTTTGCATTGTGATATGTGGCAATCACCTATCCTTAATGTTTCTGATTTTAAATTTTATATTGTAATAGTGGATGACTACTCACATTTCATATGGACCTTTCTGCCTCGCTGCAAATCCGATGTACATACTGTGTTTGTGAGTTCCAAAGATATGTACACCCACTTCTCTCTTCCCATTCGGTTTCTCCAATGTGACAATGGCCGTGATATGTACACCCGCTTCATTCTGAAATTCTTTGAACTTTTCAAATGTCTCAGAGTTGTGTTTCATAAAGTAGATATACCCATATCTGCTCAAATCATCTGTGAAGGCCAGACAATAACGATACCCGCCGCGTGCCTCAACACTCATTGGACCGCATACATCGGTATGTATTACTAGCACAAATGCCCGTGCGATGCAACAGGAGAGATATTTTATTTACGACAAGCAACAGGAAATATAATCGATGTGTAAAAAAAAACGGTCTCCACAACGGTAGGCGACAGAGCAAGGAGTTGCGGTCTTCTCACTGGACATGTTTGGCCCGTGAAATCTTGATAGTGGTGGGGTTGGTAGGCGTGGTGGCGAGGACCCAACTCGTGCCTTTTTCTTTCGCGCTCGCCTCCATCTCGGGGTTGTGCATGCCTCCTCATTTGGTGGGTGTGTGACGACCTTTATAACACGGTTGCTTCGACCACTCTCCTACGACGGCCTAACAGGATGGATTACTAATTGCAGCGCATAAATTCTATTTCATAAGCATAATCGGGCATAAATGTCCCTTCATTATGACAGTTTATTCACTTTGATTATTTTAACGCTCACATATCCACAATTTTTTTTCTAATTAGAGCCAAACAACATATTCTCATTTATTGGTACATGCCCACAAGTTTTTAAATTTTATATCCAACCAGGATAGAACAAATGCGCGCTCTACCAAATGCCCAGCGCCAATATTTAACGAGATACGATAGCTTCAGATTTGATTTTTTTGAACATTCAAAGAAATATGAACGGCTGAATATTCTTGGAAACACTATTTTTTTTAAAGCTCGGACAGTTCTAAAAAATGTGAACATTCTTTTCTGAAAATTTCATATCATTTTGGAAAAACATAAACAAAATTAGTAACGGGAATAGTAATTGAAGTTGAAAAACAATATTTTGAAAACATGAACCATTTATAAAGCACAACATTTTTTTTGAAAAGCGGACAATTCAGAACATTTTTAAGAAATGTTTATTAGATGCAAACAATATCTTGTTTTTGCGAAATTTTCACTAAAATAGGTATATTTTTTGAATATGGAACATTTTATAAAATATTAATTCTATAAGAAATCTCTAACAATTCTGAAATAGATTGATTTTAAATTGCAACATTTTTTAAATGTTGTGGAAATTCTGATACCTATTTTTTTAAGTTTCTATTATTTTACAAAACAGGAATAAAATTTTGTAATGCTGATTTTTTTGAATATTTGTACAAAAATTGACATTCTTAATTTATTTTGTACATTTGTATTTCACGAAAAAATAAAAATTAAAAGGGGAAAATGAAAACGAAACTTAAACAGAACACTGGAAAAAGAAAAACGGGCAGGCCTTGCCTTGGGCGACCTGTGCGTACATTAAACTATTTGTCACCTCGTGCAACAAATAAGGTCTTCCAAACGCATGGGCAGGATTATTGGTTTGACTTTGTTGGGCTGGAGTGCGCCAGGCCCAGTTGCGGTAAACTTTTTGTCTTTTCTACTGGAGAGGCACACAAAAATTTAGTACCATCTCAGATAGCAAAAAATTATTTTTGGCGGTGAACGGATGCAAATATTGGAGAAACGCACCTTGCTTTATTAGTAGGTATAGATTTTCAGTAAGTCATTGGCTCACTCCATTGTTCCCGAGAATGAAGTTTTAGTCATCTTGTCCGGTGATTCCAAAAGTGATTCATAATTCATAATCAAGTGATTCCAAAAGCCCATCTGCATGGAGTTTCTTCACGCGATTTACACCAATATGACGTAAACGGCAGTGCCACAAATATGTTGCACTATCATTATCAACTTTGTATCTTTTGACATCAATATTATGAATATGTGTATCACCACAATCGTGATTCAACAAAAATAGACCACGTTTTAAGGTTGCGTGACCACAAAAGATATTTTTCATATAAATAGAACAACCATTATTCTCTGATTTAAATGAATAACCGTCTCGCATTAAACAAGATCCAGATATAATGTTCATGCTCAATGCTGGCACCAAATAACAATTATTCAGGTCTAAAACTAATCGCAAAGGTAGATGTAGAGGTAGCGTGCCGACGGTGATCACATCGACCTTGGAACCATTCCAGACGCGCATCGTCACCTCGTCCATAGCCAATCTTCGTTTAATCCGTAGCTCCTGTTTCGAGTTACAAATATGAGCACCCGAACCAGTATCAAATACCCAGGCGCTACTACGAGCATTAGTAAGGTACACATCAATAACATGTATATCAAATATACCTTTGTTCACTTTGCCATCCTTCTTATCCGCCAAATACTTAGGGTAGTTCCACTTACAGTGACCAGTCCCTTTGTAGTAGAAGCACTCAGTTTCAGGCTTGGGTCCAGCTTTGGGCTTCTTCCCGGGAGTGGCAACTTGTTTGCCATTCTTCTTGAAGTTCCCCTTCTTTTCCTTACCCTTTTTTTGAAACTAGTGGCCTTGTTAACCATCAACACTTGATGCTTCTTCTTGATTTCTACCTCCGCAACCTTGAGCATTGCGAAGAGCTCGGGAATTGTCTTATCCACCCCTTGCATATTATAGTTCATCACGAAGCCTTTGTAGCTTGGTGGCAGTGATTGAAGAACTCTGTCAATAACACTATCATCTGGAAAACTCCCAGCTGAGTCAAGTGATTATGATACCCAGGCATTTTCAGTAGGTGTTCACTGACAGAACTGTTCTCCTCCATCTTGCAGCTATAGAACTTGTTGGAGACTTCATATCTCTCAACTCGGGCATTTGCTTGAAATATTAACTTCAACTCCTGGAACATCTCATATGGTCCATTACGTTCAAAACGTCTTTGAAGTCCCGATTCTAAGCCGTAAAGCATGGCACACTGAACTATCAAGTAGTCATCAGATCGAGCTTGCCAGACGTTCATAACATCAGCATCTGCTCCTGCAGCAGGCCTTTCACCTAGCGGTGCATCAAGGACATAATTCTTCTGGGCAGCAATGAGGATAATCCTCAAGTTACAGACCTAGTCCGTGTAGTTGCTACCATCATCTTTCAACTTAGCTTTCTCTAGGAACGCATTAAAATTCAAGGGAACAGTAGCACGGGCCATTGGTCTACAACATAGATATGCAAAAACTATCAGGACTAAGGTCATGATAAATTAAGTTCAATTAATCAAATTACTTAAGAACTCCCACTTAGATAGACATCCCTCAAGTCATCTAAATGATACGTGATCCAAACCAACTAAACCATGTCCGATCATCACGTGAGATGGAGTAGTCACCAATGATGAACATCTCTATGTTGATCATATCTACTATATGATTCACGTTCGACCTTTCGGTATCCAGTGTTCCAAGGCCATGTCTGTACATGCTAGGCTCGTTAAGTTTAACCCGAGTATTCCGCATGTGCAAAACTATCTTGCACCCGTTGTATGTGAACGTAGAGTCTATCACACCCGATCATCATGTGGTGTCTCAACACGACGAACTGTCGCAACGGTGCATACTCAAGGAGAACACTTATACCTTGAAATTTAGTTAAGGGATCATCTTATAATTAATGCTACCGCCGTACTAAGCAAAACCGTCTCGCCGACTATTGCTTCTACAACTATCGCTAACGCATAGTGATAAAGTAAAGAAATTACATGACGTTTGCATTTCATACAATAAAAAGACAACCATAAGGCTCCTGACGGTTGCCGATAACTTTTACAAAACATGATAATCTCATACAATAACGTATTTCACATCATGTGTTGACCATATCACATCACAACATGCCCTGCAAAAACAAGTTAGACGTCCTCTACTTTGTTGTTGCAAGTTTTACGTGGCTGCTACGGGCTTCTAGCAAGAACCGTTCTTACCTACGCATAGAACCACAACGTTGTTTCATCAAGTTTGCTGTTTTAACCTTCTTCAAGGAGCGCCCGCAGTCAAATTTGATTCAACTAAAGTAGGCGAAACAGACACCCGCCAGCCACCTTTATGCAAAACTAGTTGCATGTCAGTTGGTGGAACTGGTCTCATGTGTGTGGACATGTAAGGTTGGTCCGCGCCGCTTCATCCCACAATACCGCCGAATCAAAATAAGACGTTGGTGGTAAGTAGTATGTGAGGGAGTCCTGGATAAGGGGGTCCCCGGGCGTCTAGGCTATGTGACGTGGGCCGGACTGGTGGGCCATGAAGATACAAGATAGATGGCTTTCCTCCGTGTCCGGATGGGACTCTCCTTGCCGTGGAAGGCAAGCTTGGCGTTCGGATATGAATATTCCTTTCTCTGTAAACCGACTCTGTACAATCCTAGGTCCCTCCGATGTCTATATAAACCGGAGGGTTTAGTCCGTAGAGGCAATCACAATCATACAAGCTAGACATCTAGGGTTTAGCCATTACGATCTCGAGGTAGGTCAACTCTTGTAACCCCTATACTCATTAAAGTCAATCAAGCAGGAAGTAGGGTATTACCTCCATCAAGAGGGCCCGAACCTGGGTAAACATCGTGTCCCCTGCCTCCTGTTACCTTCGATCCTCAGACGCATAGTTCGGGACCCCCTACCCGAGATCGGCCTATTTTGACACCGACATTGGTGCTTTCATTGAGAGTTCCTCTGTGCTATCGGTAGAAGGTTCGATGGCTCGTTCGATCATCTATAATAATGCTGTTTCAGGGGAGACTTTCCGCCCTGGCCAAATCTTCGTATTCGGCGGCTTCGCACTGCATGCCAACTCGATTGGCCACTTGGAGCAGATCGACAGCTACGCCCCTGGTCATCGGATCAGTTTTGGAAATCTGAACTATGTCGCTGATATCCGCAGAGACTTGATCTTCGAAGGGTTCGCGGCCCCAACCCCCACTCCGGCCTTAGATCCTGAGCACACTACCAGGTCCAAAGACGGGAGTTTAGAGCCCACCGGACTGTCTGCAGTTATGGAACTTGCTACCGGAGATCCGGATTGGACGTCATCATCGGCAAACCCGAAGACAAACCGAGCTCCCCTTGTCGCTAAAGTGCTGGACTCTCCGTCGGACTCCAAATCTGAACTCTCGAGGTCCGCGTCGAGCGGGCGCGGCCAGGAGGCTCTCGCCCCGGTCAGCCCTGCGGACCCTTGATTTTCTGTCCAAACCTCGCTCCTAAACGAGGCTCTGGACTTAATGCGATCACTCGCCATTACGGAATGATCGCTTACGAATCATGCCCAGCCCGGACTAGGGGCTGAGGGCGGGGTCCCACCCACCACCCACTTCATAGCCACTGTCGAAGATCTAACGACATGCTGGACAACGCCTCTGAAGACATCGACGATATGGACGACGATGCCGGAGACGAACAAGGCCAAGACCCTCCATTTACCGGACGATGGACGGCCACCTCCACATATGACGTGTACATGGTGGACACACCCAAAGAGGATGGCAACGACGGCAAGGAGGATCCGGTCGAGGACAAGCCTGCTGAAGCACCTCCGAAGCGTCGACGTTAGCGGCGCCACTCAAAATCGCGTCGCGACAAAGACAGCAACACCGACACCGGAGACAATAACACTCTGGAGAATGCCGAAGACCCCGAAGCCCCTGTAGAGCCAACATCTGAACAGGATGATTGGGAGGTAGGGCAAGTTAACCCCGACGATCCGGTCGGGAACGAAGACTCGGAGGATAGTAATTACCTACCGATCTCCGAAGAGGATGTAAGCCTCGGCGACGAAGACTTCATCGTGCCAGAGGAACCCCACGAACAAGAGCGCTTTAAGCGCCGGCTAATTGCCACTCCGAGAAGCCTAAAAAAGAAGCAGCAGCAGCTTCAAGCTGAACAGGATTTACTCAATGACAGATGGACTAATGTCCTGGCTGCCGAGGAATACGACCTCGAATGCCCAACTAAGAGTTACCCAAAGCGCAAGCTACTACCACAATTCGACGACGAGGCCCTTGAGCCAATACCGCCAAATAATAAAACTGCTGACAAACCTGACCGCCCATGACATGGACGAGACAGACCAGCTACGTACACCGAACACCAGCCCGCGCCACCCTGCCGCCGAGGCAAGGAGGCAACAGCCCCGGGCTATACCTACGACCTACGCAAGGACCTGGACAATAGAGCCGGCCAGACAAGATTAATCTATGGATCAAGGGGACGTGCTCCAACACGGGAGGATGGCCATCAGGCCTGGCGCGACAGGCACAACCTCACCCGGGCCGAAAACCGTATACGGACTGCATCCGAACTGCGTCGCGATATCACCCGGTACAGAGGCACCGCACACCCCTTATGCTTCACCGACGAGGTGATGGAGCACCAGTTCCTAGAAGGGTTTAAACCCGTAAACATTGAATCATAGGATGGTACGACGGATCCCGCAGTATGGATTGAAGATTTTTCTTCTCCATATCCACATGGCCCGCGGTGATGATCTCCATGCCATCAAATACCTCCCGCTCAAATTAAAGGGACCAGCACGACACTGGTTAAACAACCTCCCAGAAAATTCTATCGGCAGCTGGGAAGACTTGGAGGATGCCTTTAGAGACAACTTCCAAGGTACCCATGTTCGGCCGCCAGACGCCGGTGACCTCAGTCACATAGTCCAGCAACCCGGAGAATCAGCCCGGAAACTCTGGACCAGGTTCTTAATTAAAAAGAACCAAATTGTGGATTGTCCGGACGCCGAAGCCCTCGCGGCCTTTAAACACAGCGTCCGTCGGTGTACAAAAATAGGGGCACTCCTTTTTACCCCTTACTTGTGCATGGATAGTCGGAGCCGCGCCCACGACCACACTAAGCAGGGCAGAGGAGGGAAACCGAAGCACAAGGAGACCAGGAGAAATGCCAAGACCAGAGACACAAAGAGCAAAGGGGCGAGGTGGACCCCCCCGGCAAGAGCCTTGCCGGGGCGGCCTCCGCGGCCCCGGCAAGAGCCTTGCCGGGGCAACTTGCCCAACGCCAGCAGAACGAGCCACCCTTGAGCCCAAGGGTTCCAAACACCGTCAACAACTACATTGGACCCAGGGTTCGGGAGGCACCTTTGTGGTGGCATGCAGATCTTTGTGAAGATCCTAAATACATAGGATCGGATGAGGACCAGAAGACGGCGACCATCGGCAGGATCCTAGCCGAGGAAATCCACAAGACCCCCGGCAAGCGCCTTGCTGGGGACGACTGGAACACCACGGCAAGACCCTTGGATAGGGCATCAGCGGGGCCACAGCCAGGCCCGCATCAACCATGACTCCGCAGCCATTCGCATGCACCTGCCAGCCCAACCAGCTGGGCAGGCACCTGCGTGGCAACATGCGGCTTCCAGGCCAACTCAGCAAGCACCTGCGTGGTGGCATGCGGATCTTCGTGAAGGCCCTGCCACCGTGCCACCTCAGCTGCCTGCCTGCCTACATGGCGTTGCACACATCGCTGGCCTGGGCGCGTATCGAAGCAAGGCGGAGCGGCGACGGACGGGATGGGCCTCATTCCCGTCCCCGATAAAGCTAATGGACACCTAAGTAGCGCATTGAATGCGCTTTGTCCCGTAATGTCGAGTGATAAGCTCGCACACTGTATGCTTTTCCACCTCCTGTGTGCCATTGTGGCGACCCCTTTTGCCTATAAAAGGAGGCCCGAGGCATACTGGAGAGGGATTCGGCTCTTTGGAACTACGCAGCCACCGTAGCTAGTTCAAGAGCTCAAGAACACTCTGAAATACACACCAAAGCAGGACTAGGGTATTACGCATCCTCGCGGCCCGAACCTGGGTAAACTATCTTTGTGCTAGCTCTTAAACCTGCTCTTCTCACAACCCCGCGCCCGCCAACCATAGAAGGGACTCCAGTGATCCCATAGGTGTCGTTTCCATAGACATCTTTGGCGCGCCAGGTAGGGGGTGGCGTAGTTGTGATAATCTGGTCTAGCTGTTAGCCTAGCAGTTCTTCATCGCCATGGCTCCCAAGAAGAAAACGATCATGGCGATCGGCTCGTTGGGAGCCGAACGGCCCGTGCCGGTGCGGGCGAGCAGCGGGCCGGCCGCGGACAGAACCTGAGCCGTGGCCAGCGAGAACCAGCATTGCTCTGGCAGTCAGAGACTGGCGAGCGGCGGTGTGCCGCCCGTCGTCTTCTGGTCCTCATCTGATCCTATGTATTTAGGATCTTCACAAAGATCTGCATGCCACCACAGAGGTGCCTCCCTAACCCTGGGTCCAATGTAGTTGTTGACGGCGTTTGGAACCCTTGGGCTCAAGGGTGGCTCGCTCTGCTGGCGTTGGGCAAGTTGCCCCGGCAAGGCTCTTGCCAGGGCCGCGGAGGCCGCCCCGGCAAGGGTCTTGCCGGGGGGGGGGGGGGGTCCACCTCGCCCCTTTGCTCTTTGTGTCCCTGGCCTTGGCATTGCTCCTGGTCGCCTTGTGCTTCGTTTTCCCTCCTCTGCCCTGCTTAGTGTGGCCGTGGGCGCGGCTCCGACTATCCATGCACAAGTAAAGGGGTAAAAAGGAGTGCCCCTATTTTATTACACCGACAGACGCTGTGTTTAAAGGACGCGACGGCTTCGGCGTCCGGACAATCCACAATTTGGTTCTTTTTAATTAAGAACCTGGTCTAGAGTTTCCAGGCTGATTCTTCGGGTTGCTGGACTATGTTACTGAGGTCACCGACGTCTGGAGGCCGAACATGGGTACCTTGGAAGTTGTCTCTAAAGGCATCCTCCATGTCTTCCCAGCTGCCGATAGAATTTTCTGGGAGGCTGTTTAACCATACGATGGGCCGCACACCGCCAAATCCAAAGATGGGGCTGGGCCCCCCGCAAGCGGCGCGGGGCCCTCCAGGGGTGTCATTGTGCCACCTACGGGCGGCGCAGCAACCTCCAAGACGCCTACGCCAGCGCCCACAGCGCGCTCTTCCCAGGGTGCGCACGACGAGCAGTGCCACCACGCTGGAGACCCCGGACACCGCCGTGGGAAGAGTCCTGTGCATCATCTACAGGACGAAGGAGGCCAGCATGCCCGCCGAAGTGCTGGCGAAAATGGCACGCAGCCGCTGGGCTGTGATAGAGCTCCTTCTAACATGGTTAGACGTCGAAGCGCGCCACGGTCCACGCAGCTCTCGCCGCCACCCACGCCAGCAGAAGCTTTGGGGCGTGTGCAGCTACTCCTCGACTTCCCTCCTGCTGCGGAAAAGCTCGATGAGTGGAGGGCCACCATCCGGAGCCTTGTCGGCGTCACCAACCAAGACGAGCCACGGCCAGCGGGGCCCTCAGGCCGGCGCTCCGTCGAACCACCGCATGCAAGCGGTGGATGGGCCGGAGGTGCTGCGGCCACGGTGTACTCTCCTCCTCCACGCCAGCCACCGCGGGTGTCGATCCGTCCTGATGACGCTTGTGATAACATTTCCATAGCGTCGTCCGACCCACAGACCCACCGCGACCAGCACCAAGTTCTTCGGGAGCGAGCCCATGAAGACGCTCGAACCACCATCGAGCGCCGGCGCGATACACGCTACCAGTCAAATAGGCGGGCAGGGCCCGCTATGGACCACCCAACATCGGGAGGCTCCAGCGGCCTACCTTACAAGGTGGGTTGCCCGGCCTTTACCCGTGAGCTGCCGCAGTTCCAGTGGCCGTCCCAACGTACGTTCAAGCCCGACGTCGGCGAGAAGTACAACGACAAGACCCACCCGTCGGAGTTTCTCAGCATCTACACAATCGCGATGCGAGCCGCTGGGGCTCGCGACGATAAGGTGCTTGCCAATTACTTCCCGTTGGCCCTGAAACCCAATGTCATGTCTTGGTTGATGCACTTGCCGGCGGATTCCATTTCTTCTTGGTCGGACCTGTGTCATGAGTTCGTTGGTACCTTCACTAGAGGCCACAAAGCTCATAGCCAGGCGAGTGATTTGCATATCATTCCCCAGAAGGAAGGTGAAAACCTGCGTAAGTACATACAGAGGTTCAGCCGAGTGCAATACAACATCCCAGATGTTCACCCTGCCGCCGTGATCAGCACATTCCATCAGAATGTGCGCAACCGCAAGATGCGTGAAGAGCTGGCGATGAACAAGGTCAAGGATGTGGCCGAACTTTATGTTCTGGCCGATAGATGCGCTCGGGCAGAAGAGGGGAGGAAGTACCCCGGTGAAGACGCCGGCGCGGAAACCGACTCTACCGACGAAGACACCGCGGCCCCGACGAAGAAGGGTCGGCCTCGCAACAGGAAGCGCAAGGGCAAGACCGTGCTTGCCGTCGAGGGATCCGACGACACCGGTGCCGCCAACAAGGCCAAGGAAGACAACCCCAGCAAGGAGATTGCCGGATGCGCCGCTTGCCGGGCCTTGGCGGCTACCGACAAGCCAGGGGGCTCCGACAAGCAGTGCTGCAAGATCCACCGCACCAAAGGCCACGACCTCCAGAACTACCGACAAGTCGAGCTGCTTGCTGAGAAGCAAAAGGCCGAGTATGAGAGGCGGGACAAGGAGAAGGGTCAGGATGGTGCCGAAGGATCCGGCAAGAAGCGTGGCGGCCAAGGAGGGTGTCGCGGCAAGGATAACCAGCAAGAGAGGCCCGCTCGGGGCCGCGACAAGAAGCAGGAAGACGATGATCATGACGAGGACGACGAGTCCGGTGAGCATGAGTTCCAGAAGGCTACGGAGGCCATGTGCGTCGATGGTGGCGCCTCGCTGCATACTTCTCACCGCCAGCTCAAATAGTGGGCGCGTGAGATCACAACAGCGGAGCCCTCGTTCGACGCTCAGAAGCCACTGAAGTGGTCCAACATGCCCCTCATCTTTTATGCCGAGGACCACCCTGACCGCACAACTGCGGTCGGGTGTTTGCCGTTGTTGGTCTTGCCAATGATACGCAACCTCAAGGTGAACAAGATGCTGGTTGGCGGCGGGGCCGGTCTGAACTTGATCTCACCCGTTATGATCAAAAGGCTGCAAATTCCAGATGGAGACCTCGAGGAAAAGGGCACGTTTCAAGGGGTCAACCCGGGAAGGAGCCAGCCGAAGGGGAAGGTCACATTGCCTGTGACGTTTGGAGGCGAGTTGAACTACAGGACGGAGAGGATTGTCTTTGATGTAGCCGATATCCCCTTGCCCTACAACGGGATCCTCGGCTGCCCGGCACTAGCCAAGTTCATGGCGGCGTCGCACTATGCCTACAACACGCTGAAGATGCCTGGGCCGATGACCATCATCACCGTCCCCTCCGACAAAAAGGATGCGTTGATCTGCGCCGACCTACTCTACCGGGAAGCAGTTGCAGCAGCTGCCGCCAAGGCACTTGCTCCTGCCGCTGAAGCCCCGGGAGGGAAGAAGAAGACCGGCAAGACCTCTCGCACCCACTCCGGCAAGTGCACCTCTTCAGATGTTGTGCTACCGTCGAGGACGTGCCAGAGAGCTCCACCGGCAAGAGCAAGAAATCTAGAGCTGCGCCACCAGAGACCAAGAAGGTGTCCGTCAAGGAGGATGGCACGGGTGGAGCTTTCACCATAAGCTCCACCCTCGACAGCAAATAGGAAAGCACGCTCGTCACTTTCCCGCGGGCGAATGTCGATGTGTTTGCATGGCAAGCATCTGACATCCCCAGCGTTCCCAGGGAAGTGATTGAGCACCATCTTGCTGTCTGCCCACATGCGCGACCCGTCAAGTAGAAGGTCAGGAAGCAAGCTTTGGAACGGTAGGAGTTCATCACAGAGGAGATCAGGAAGTTGGAAGCAGCAGGCTTGGTGAGGGGAGTGCTCCATCCGACGTGGTTGGCCAATCCGGTGGTGGTGCGCAAGGCAAACGGGAAGTGGAGGTTGTGTATTGACTACACATATATCAATAAGGCTTGTCCTAAGGACCCCTTCCCATTGCCGCACATCGACCATATTGTTGACTCCACGGCCGGGTGTGATCTGTTATCATTCCTCGACGCCTACTCGGGCTACCACCAGATCTTCATGACAAGAGAAGACGAAGAGAAGACAACATTCATCACCCCATGTGGTACGTATTGCTTTTTACGGATGCCTTTCGGGTTGAAGAGTGCTGGCTCGACGTTCGCAAGGGCAGTCCAAATTGGTTTTGAGCCCCAGCTACATAGAAATATGGAAGCTTACATGGATGACATAGTGGTCAAAACCATGGACAAGGCAACTCTTGTACAAGAATTAGAAGAGACGTTTGCCAACCTGCGCAAGATCAACCTCAAGCTGAACCCTGAGAAGTGTGTCTTCGGCGTTCCGTCCGGCAAACTTCTCGGGTTCTTTGTGTCGCAGCGTGGGATCAAGGCAAACCCAGACAAGATCAAGGCTATCGAGTAGATTGAGGTGCCCAAGTGGATCAAGGATGTGCGTCGGCTCACTGGCTGCGTTGCCGCCATGAGCCGATTTATCTCTAAGTCTGCCGAGCACGCCCTTCCCTTTTTCAAGATTTTGGAAAAGGCGGGCCCAATGGAGTGGACCCTGGAGGCCGAAGCAGCATTGCAGGATCTGAAGAAATACCTCTCTTCTACACCGGTACAGGTGGCGCCTAAGCCACAAGAGCCGTTGCTGCTGTATCTGGCGGCGACGAATCAAGTGGTCAGCGCCGCACTAGTGGCGCAGAGGGAGGTCGACGAAGAGGCAGTGGCGACGGCGGGACTGCCAGATGGCAAGCCAGAGATTCCCCCGGCAGGGCCCGATGCCGGCAAGGCAAGGCCCCCGGTAGAGTCTGACGCCATCGGGACAGGGCCCATGCAATGAAATGAAGTGGTGCGGAAGAAGAAGATGATCCAGCACCCGGTTTACTTTGTCAGCTCCCTCCTGCAGGGGGCTAGGTCACGGTACTCCAGGGTGCAGAAATTGCTCGTCGGCCTCCTTATGGCCTCGAGGAAGCTGCATCATTACTTCCAAGCCCACGAGATCACTGTCGTCACCCACCTCCCGTTGCAACGGATACTGCACAACCCAGATGCAACCGGAAGGATTATGGAGTGGGCCTTGGAGTTATCAAGCTTTGGGTTGAAGTTTGAAAGTACTTCGACAATCCAGAGCAGAGTCTTGGCGGAGTTCATTGCAGAATGGACCTCAACGCCTGACGAGGAAATCCAGGAGACCACTCTCCCCAACAAGGAAGCAAGTCACAACTGGATCATGTACTTTGACGGGGCTTTCTCTCTGCAAGGTGATAACCCACAAGTATAAGGGATCGCAACAGTTTTTGAGGGTAGAGTATTCAACCCAAATTCATTGATTCGACACAGGGGGAGCCAAAGAATATTCTCAAGTATTAGCAGTTGAGTTGTCAATTCAACCACACCTGGATAACTTAGTATCTGCAGCAAAGTGTTTAGTAGAAAAGTAATATGATAGTAGTGGTAACGGTAACAAAAGTAATGGTAGCAAAAGTTATAGTTTTGTGGTTTTGTAGTGATTGTAACAGTAGCAACGGAAAAGTAAATAAGCAAAGAACAATATGTGAAAAGCTTGTAGGCATTGGATCGGTGATAGAGAATTATGCCGGATGCGGTTCATCATGTAACAGTCATAACATAGGGTGACACAGAACTAGCTCCAATTCATCAATGTAATGTAGGCATGTATTCCGAATATAGTCATACGTGCTTATGGAAAAGAACTTGTATGCCATCTTTTGTCCTACCCTCCCGTGGCAGCGGGGTCTTAATGGAAACTAAGGGATATTAAGGCCTCCTTTTAATAGAGTACCGGACCATAGCATTAACACATAGTGAATACATGAACTCCTCAAACTATGGTCATCACCGGGAGTGGTCCTGATTATTGTCACTTTGGGGTTGCCAGATCATAACACATAGTAGGTGACTATAGACTTGCAAGATAGGATCAAGAACTCACATATATTCATGAAAACATAATAGGTTCAGATCTGAAATCATGGCACTCGGGCCCTAGTGACAAGCATTAAGCATAACAAAGTCATAGCAACATCAATCTCAGAACATAGTGGATACTAGGGATCAAACCCTAACAAAACTAACTCGATTACATGATAGATCTCATCCAACCCATCACCGTCCAGCAAGCCTACGATGGAATTACTCACGCACGGC
>NC_057811.1:21308700-21326376 GCF_018294505.1 Triticum aestivum | reverse complement strand
CTCACATATATTCATGAAAACATAATAGGTTCAGATCTGAAATCATGGCACTCGGGCCCTAGTGACAAGCATTAAGCATAACAAAGTCATAGCAACATCAATCTCAGAACATAGTGGATACTAGGGATCAAACCCTAACAAAACTAACTCGATTACATGATAGATCTCATCCAACCCATCACTGTCCAGCAAGCCTACGATGGAATTACTCACGTACGGCGGCGAGCATCATGAAATTGTTGATGGAGGATGGTTGATGATGACGACGGCGACGAATCCCCCTCTTCGGAGCCCCGAACGGACTCCAGATCAGCCCTCCCGAGAGGTTTTAGGGCTTGGCAGCGGCTCCGTATCGTAAAACGCGATGAATCCTTCTCTCTGATTTTTTTCTCCCCGAAAGTGAATATATGGAGTTGGAGTTGAGGTCGGTGGAGCGTCAGGGGGCCCACGAGGTAGGGGGCGCGCCCAGGGGGGGCAGGCGCGCCCCCACCCTCATGGACAGGGTGTGGGCCCCCTGACGTGGATATTTCTTCCAGTATTTTTAATATTTTCCGAAAAGATGTTCCGTGGAGTTTCAGGTCATTCCGAGAACTTTTGTTTCTGCACATAAATAACACCATGGAAAGTCTGCTGAAAACAGCGTCAGTCCGGGTTAGTTTCATTCAAATCATGCAAGTTAGAATCCAAAACAAGGGCAAAAGTGTTTGGAAAAGTAGATATGACGGAGACGTATCAACTCCCCCAAGCTTAAACCTTTGCTTGTCCTCAAGCAATTCAGTTGATAAACTGAAAGTGATAAAGAAAAACTTTTACAAACTCTGTTTGCTCTTGTTGTTGTAAATATGTAAAGCCAGCATTCAAGTTTTCAGCAAAGATTATGACTAACCACATTCACAATAACTCTTAGGTCTCATGTTTACTCATATCAATAGCATAATCAACTAGCGAGCCATAATAATAAATCTTGGATGACAACACTTTCTCAAAACAACCATGATATGATATAACAAGATGGTATCTCGCTAGCCCTTTCTGAGACCGCAAAACATAAATGCAGAGCACCTTTAAAGATCAAGGACCGACTAGACATTGTAATTCATGGTAAAAGAGATCCAGTCATAGTCATACCCAATATAAATTAATAGTAATGGATGCAAATGACAGATGCGCTCTCCAGCTAGTGCTCTTTAATAAGAGGGTGATGACTCAACATAAAAGTAAATAGATAGGCCCTTCGCAGAGGGAAGCATGGATTTGTAGAGGTGCCAGAGCTCGGTTTTGAAATAGAGATAAATAATATTTTGAGCGGCATACTTTCATTGTCAATATAACAACGAAGAGATGGCGATATCTTCCATGCTACACAGATTATAGGCGGTTCCCAAACAGAATGGTAAAGTTTATACTCCCCCTCCACCAACAAGCATCAATCCATGGCTTGCTCGAAACAACGAGTGCCTCCAACTAGCAACAGTCCTAGGGGGAGTTTTGTTCGCAATTTTTTTGATTTAGTTTGCATAAAGCATGGGACTGGGCATCCCGGAGACCAGCCATTTTCTCGTGAATGAGGAGCGGAATCCACTCCTCTTCAGAATAACCCGCCTAGCATGGAAGATACGGACAACCCTAGTTGATACATGAGCTATTCGAGCATACAAAACAGAATTTCATTTGAAGTTTTAGAGTTTGGCACATACAAATTTACTTGGAACGGCAGGTAGATACCGCATATAGGAAGGTATAGTGGACTCATATGGAATAACTTTGGGGTTTAAGGGATTGGATGCACAAGCAGTATTCCCGCTTAGTACAAGTGAAGGCTAGCAAAAGACTGGGAAGCGACCAACTAGAGAGCGACAACAGTCATGAACATGCATTAAAATTAATGAACATTGAGTACAAGCATGAGTAGGATATAATCCACCATGAACATAAATATCATGAAGGCTATGTTGATTTGTTTCAACTACATGCGTGAACAGGCGCCAAGTCGAGTCACTTAAATCATTCAAAGGAGGATACCACCCCACTATACCACATCACAACCATTTTAATAGCATGTTGGCATGCAAGGTAAACCATTATAACTCATAGCTAATCAAGCATGGCACGAGCAACTATGATCTCTAATTGTCATTGCAAACATGTTTATTCATAATAGGCTGAATCAGGAACGATGAACTAATCATATTTACAAAAACAAGAGAGGTCGAGTTCATACCAGCTTTTCTCATCTCAGTCAGTCCATCGAATATCGTCATAATTGCCTTTCACTTGCACGACCGAACGATGTGAATAATAATAAGAGTGCACGTGCATTGGACTAAGCTGGGATCTGCGAGCATCCAATAATGCATATAAGAGCCACTTTAACAATTTAATTATGGTCTTCTCCTATCGACCCCCAAAGAAAAGAAAAGAAATAAAACTATTTACACGAAAAAGCTCCCAACAAGCAAAATAAGAACGGGAAATATTTTTGGGTTTTCTTTTTAATTATTACTACTGCAGCAAGAAAAGTAAACTAACTAAAAGCTACACTAATTTTTTTGGTTTTTCTTAAAGTTTATCAAACACACAAGAAGAAAGCAAGAAAATAAAATAAACTAGCATGGATATTATAGTGAAAGAATATGAGCACCGACACCTAGCAATGAGTGTGTGTGAACGTAAATGTAATGTCGGTGGGAAATACGTACTCCCCCAAGCTTAGGCTTTTGGCCTAAGTTGGTTTATTGCCACGGATGGCCTGGCGGATACCCATAGTTGTAGACGGGGTCGTACTGATATGCAGCGGCTATCGCCTTCTGAGCTGCAGCGTGGCGACGAGCGGCCTCTGCCCTCCTCTCGTACTCATCTGCCTCCTCTCTGGTAATAACATATCTTCCTTTTGCCTAATAATCAAAGAAGGCAGGAGCAGGGAGAGTAATATGGACAACACGACGTCTGTCAAAGATTAAGCGATACTGGAGAGGTGATTCATTCCTCTCAACAAACTGGTGGTGAACCATAGCATTAAATTCTAGGTAAGCAGGAGGAAATTCAATATCATCATTACATATGGTTACACCAAGAAAATCAGCTAAGCGGGTTGCATAAATTCCACCAAAGAAATCTCCATCAAATCTATTATTATGCAACCTACGTGCCACGATGGCTCCCAAATTATAAGATTTGTCTCCTAACACAGCACTCCTAAGAATACTGAGGTCAGGGATACACATATGACATGCTTCATCTTTACCATTTATGCACCTACCTATGAAGAGAGCAAAATAATGTATAGCAGGAAAATGAATACTCCCTATGGTAGCTTGTGCTATATCTCTAGTTCCCCCACAGTTATACTAGCAAGAAAATTTCCAAATTCAGATTTGCGAGGTTCACTAGCACTACCCCATTGTGGAAGTTTGCGAGCAGTAGTAAAATCCTCTAAGTCCATCTTATAAGATTTTTCATAAAGATCAAACAGCACACTTGGAGAATTATGTGAAGATGAAAATTCAAACCTCCCCACAAAGGAACTAGTGAGCTAGTGGTACTGGCGGCACTTTTCCGCCTCAAAGCTCACAAGATCAGTGTTACGCAAATATGCGTTAAATTCTTCCTTGATTCCCGCTCGATCCATAAAATTTTCTGAAGGCCATTCACAAGGCCGCATTGGAGCGTCCCTTGGTGGCTCCTTGTCAGCATCACGCATTGCAAGCCTGGGTCCTTGCTTCCTTGAAGAACCACCTTAGTACATTTTCCTAAGCATATTTCTTCCTCTGAAAAATTTCTGAAATTTTTAGTAACTTCAAATGAAAGTGAACCAAGCTCAACAAAATTGATAGCAACTACTCCTACAAGTGCCTAGAGCCTATATCATGCATTAGAACTACTTGGAACCATATAAATTTGACATGCAAGCTCAAGAACATGGTCACCTAGGCAGCACAAATTTGCAATGAATAAAGCACTAGAACAAAAACAAATTGGACCAATGGAGGAGTCACATACCAAGGAACAATCCCCCAAGCAGTTTAGTGAGAGGTGCTTTGAGCAAGGAGATCGAAAATCGCAGCAAAATGAGCTAGAACTCGTGCTTGAGCTGGATGGTGATTTTTTTGGGAGGAAGAAGGAGTGTGTGGGTGCAGGAATAAGTGGAGGGGAGCCACCATGGGCCCACGAGGTAGGGGGCGCGCCCTGGACCCTCGTGGCCAGGTGCTTGCTCCCCCTGCTGTGTTCTCAGTGCCAGATATTCTCAAATATTCCAGAAAAAATCATATTAAATTGGCAGGGCATTTGGAGAACTTTTATTTTCGGGGTATTTTTATATTGCACGGATAAATCAGAAAACAGACAGAAAAAATACTATTTTTACTTTATTTCAACTAAATAACAGAAAGTAGAGAGAGGGTACAGAAGGTTGTGCCTTCTAGTTTCATCCATCTCATGCTCATCAAAAGGAATCCGCTAACAAGGTTGATCAAGTCTTGTTAACAAACTCATTCCGAATAACATGGAACCGGAGAAATTTCGAATAACACTATGTTACCTCAACGGGGATATGCACATCCCCAATAATAAGAATATCATATTTCTTCTTGTCAGTAGGAAGAGGAAATTCAAAACCTCCAAAAATAATCG
The DNA here is from genome assembly GCF_018294505.1 of Triticum aestivum. Classification (NCBI taxonomy): domain Eukaryota; kingdom Viridiplantae; phylum Streptophyta; class Magnoliopsida; order Poales; family Poaceae; genus Triticum; species Triticum aestivum. Next base: position 21,321,747 of record NC_057811.1, on the reverse strand, counting down.
ATGGAATTTTCCAATAGAGTTGATACTATGAACTTGAGGTTGTTTCCTCGGAAAGTGTACTGTATGCTCATTACAATAAACAAGAAAAGTGACATTGCCTTTGTTGCAATCAATAACAGCCCCTGTAGTATTCAAAAAGGGTCTTCCAAGAATAACAGACATACTATCGTCCTCGGGAATATCAAGAATAACAAAGTCCGTTAAAATAGTAACATTTGCTACCACAACAGGCACATCCTCACAAATACCGACATGTATAACAGTTGATTTATCGGCCATTTGCAAAGAGATTTCATTAGGTGTCAACTTATTCAAATCAAGTCTACGATATAAAGAGAGAGGCATAACACTAACACCGGCTCCAAGATCACATAAAGCAGTTTTAGCATAGTTTTTTTAATGGAGCATGGTATAGTGGGTACTCCTGGATCTCCAAGTTTCTTTGGTATTCCACCCTTGAAAGTATAATTAGCAAGCATGGTTGAAATTTCAGCTTCCGGTATCTTTCTTTTATTCGTAACAATTTCTTTCATATACTTAGCATAATGATTCATTTTGAGCATATCAGTTAATCGCATACGCAAAAAGATAGGTCTAATCATTTCAGCAAAGCGCTCAAAATCCTCATCATCCTTTTTCTTGGATGGTTTGGGAGGAAAAGGCATGGGTTTCTGAACCCATGGTTCTCTTTCTTTACCATGTTTCCTAGCAACAAAGTCTCTCTTATCATAACGTTGATTCTTTGATTGTGGGTTATCAAGATCAACAACAGGTTCAATTTCCACATCATTATCATTACTAGGTTGAGCATCATCATGAACATCATCATTAGCATTTTCATTAGGTTCATGTTCATTATCAGATTGTGTTTCAGTATCAGAAATAGAGATATCATTTGGATTCTCAGGTGGTTCAACAATATTCACTAGAAGCATGCAAAGTCCTATCATTTTTCTTTTTCTTCCTTTTAGAAGGACTAGGTGCATCAATATTATTTCTCTGAGAATCTTGTTCAATTCTCTTAGGGTGGCCTTCAGGATACAAAGGTTCCTTAGTCATTTTACCGGTTCTAGTAGCCACTCTAACAACATAATCATTATTCTTACTGTTTAATTCATTGAGCAAATCATTTTGAGCCTTAAGTACTTGTTCTACTTGAGTGGTAACCATAGAAGCATGTTTACTAATGAGTTTAAGTTCACCCTTAACATTAGCCATATAATCACCCAAGTGTTGAATCATATAAGCATTTTGTTTTAGTTGTCTACCAAAATAAGCACTGAAATCTTCTTGCTTAACCATAAAGTTATCAAACTCATCCAAGCATTGGCTAGCAATTTTAGTAGGAGGGATTTCAGCTTTATCATATCTATAAAGAGAATTTACCTTTACTACCTGTGTCGGGTTATCAAGACCGTGAGTTTCTTCAATAGGTGAAGGATTAAGATCATATGTTTCTTCAACAGGTGGTAAATTAAGACCATGTATTTCTTCAATAGGAGGTAAATTCTTAACATCTTCAGCTTTAATACCCTTTAATTTCATAGATTTCTTTGCCTCTTGCATATCTTCAGGACTGAGAAATAAAACACCTCTTTTCTTTGGAGTTGGTTTAGGAATTGCCTCAGGAGCTGGCTTAGGAAGTGTCCAATTATTTTCATTTGTCAACATATTATTCAATAGAATTTCAGCTTCATCCGGTGTTCTTTCCCTGAAAACAGAACCAGCACAACTATCCAGGTAATCTCTGGAAGCATCGGTTAGTCCATTATAAAAGATATCAAGTATTTCATTTTTCTTGAGAGGATGATCAGGCAAAGCATTAAGTAATTGGAGAAGCCTCCCCCAAGCTTGTGGGAGACTCTTCTTCAATTTGCACAAAATTATATATTTCCCTTAAAGCAGCTTGTTTCTTATGAGCAGGGAAATATTTAGCAGAGAAGTAATAAATCATATCCTGGGGACTACGCACACAACCAGGATCAAGAGAATTAAACCATATCTTAGCATCACCCTTTATTGAGAACGGAAATATTTTAAGGATATAAAAGTAGCGAGTTCTCTCATCATTAGTGAACAGGGTGGCTATATCATTTAATTTAGTAAGATGTGCCACAACAGTTTCAGATTCATAGCCATGGAAAGGATCAGATTCAACCAAAGTAATTATATCAGGATCAAGAGAGAATTCATAATCCTTATCAGTAACACAGATAGGTGAAGTAGCAAAAGCAGGGTCAGGTTTCATTCTAGCATTAAGAGATTGCTGCTTCCATTTAGCTAATAACCTCTTGAGCTCGTATCTATCTTTGCAAGCTAAAATAGCTAAAGCAGCTTCTTTTTCAAGAACATAACCCTCAAGAATAACAGGCGATTCATATTTATTAGGGGGAGAGTCTTCATCATCACTTTCATCAATGTTATCAGTTTCAATAATTTCATTCTCTCTAACCCTAGCAAGTTGTTCATCAAGAAATTCACCAAGTGGCACAGTAGTATCAAGCATAGTAGTAGTTTCATCATAAGTATCATGCATAGCAGAAGTGGCATCATCAATAACATGCGACAAATCAGAACGAGTAGCAGAAGCAGGTTTGGGTGTCGCAAGCTTACTAAAAACAGAAGGTGAATCAAGTGCAGAGCTAGATGGCAGTTCCTTACCTCCCATCATAGTGGAGGGATATATTTTTCTTTTCTCGTCTTTCAAGTTCTTCATAGTGACCAACAGATATAAATCCCAAGTGATTCAAGAATAGATCTATGCTCCCCGGCAACGGCACCAGAAAATAGTCTTGATAACCCACAAGTATAGGGGATCGCAACAGTTTTCGAGGGTAGAGTATTCAACCCAAATTTATTGATTCGACACAAGGGGAGCCAAAGAATATTCTCAAGTATTAGCAGTTGAGTTGTCAATTCAACCACACCTGGATTATTTAGTATCTGCAGCAAAGTGTTTAGTAGCAAAGTAATATGATAGTGGTGGTAACGGTAACAAAAGTAACGGTAGCAAACGTAATATTTTTGTGGTTTTGTAGTGATTGTAACAGTAGCAACGGGAAAGTAAATAAGCGAAGTACAATATGTGAAAAGCTCGTAGGCATTGGATCAGTGATAGAGAATTATGCCGGATGCGGTGCATGTAACAGTCATAACATAGGGTGACACAGAGCTAGCTCCAATTCATCAATGTAATGTAGGCATGTATTCCGAATATAGTCATACGTGCTTATGGAAAAGAACTTGCATGACATCTTTTGTCCTACCCTCGCGTGGCAGCGGGGTCCTAATGGAAACTAAGGGATATTAAGGCCTCCTTTTAATAGAGTACCGGACCAAAGCATTAACACATAGTGAATACATGAACTCCTCAAACTATGGTCATCACCGGGAGTGGTCCCGATTATTGTCACTTCGGGGTTGCCGGATCATAACACATAGTAGGTGACTATAGACTTGCAAGATAGGATCAAGAACTCACATATATTCATGAAAACATAATAGGTTGAGATCTGAAATCATGGCACTCGGGCCCTAGTGACAAGCATTAAGCATAGCAAAGTCATAGCAACATCAATCTCAGAACATAGTGGATACTAGGGATCAAACCCTAACAAAACTAACTCGATTACATGATAGATCTCATCCAGCCCATCACCGTCCAGCAAGCCTACGATGGAATTACTCACGCACGGCGGTGAGCATCATGAAATTGGTGATGGAGGATGGTTGATGGTGACGACGGCGACGAATCCCCCTCTTCGGAGCCCCGAACGGACTCCAGATCAGCCCTCCCGAGAGGTTTTAGGGCTTGGCGGCGGCTCCGTATCGTAATACGCGATGAATCCTTCTCTCTGATTTTTTCTCCTCGAAAGTGAATATATGGAGTTGGAGTTGAGATCGGTGGAGCGTCAGGGGGCCCACGAGGTAGGGGGGCGCGCCCAGTGGGGCAGGCGTGCCCCCCACCCTCGTGGACAGGGTGTGGGCCCCCTGACGTGGATTTTTCTTCCAGTATTTTTAATATTTTCCGAAAAGATGTTCCATGGAGTTTCATGTCATTCCGAGAACTTTTGTTTCTGCACATAAATAACACCATGGAAAGTCTGCTGAAAACAGCGTCAGTCCGGGTTAGTTTCATTCAAATCATGCAAGTTAGAATCCAAAACAAGGGCAAAAGTGTTTGGAAAAGTAGATACGACGGAGACGTATCACAAGGCGCCGGTGCTGGAGTGCTGCTCGTCGCACCCACCGGAGAGCACCTCAAGTATGTAATCCAGATGCACTTTCCCAGGGAGATGTCTACCAACAACACTACTGAGTACGAGAGGTTGCTTGCCGGTCTCAGGATCGCGGCACACCTCGGGGTTAAGAAGCTCATCGTCAGGGGTGATTCGCAGTTTGTCGTTAGACAAGTCAACAAAGATTATCAGAGCCCGTTGATGGAGGCCTACGTAGATGAGGTGAGGAAGCTGGAAGAGCGCTTTGACGGTATACAAGCGGAGCACGTTCCCCGAGCGGAGAACGACATCGCCGATTACCTGTCAAAGTGCGTTGCATTCAAGCTACCTGTGGAACCAGGTACTTTTTGCTTCGGTAAACTCAGCCATCCGTCGAACCATAAACAGAGCAGAACAAACGGAGGAAATCAGGCCCCGACAAGTACTTTCCCGCTGAGCCCTCAGGGGCTGCCGGCAAGGGTGTTGCCATGGATTCTGAGCCTGCCGAGGAGCGACTGACTCCGGCAGGCCGTCAAGCCCTGGTCGTAGAGACGGCCGCTCCCATGGCAGAAGAAATACCTTTGGTCCTTGCCGTCGAGCCCCAGGCTCCGGCATGGGCACAACATACCGTCCGATTCCTTCAAACAGGGGAGTGTCCTGAGGAGCAGGAAGAAGCGGAGAAAGTAGCCCGTCGGTCTGCTATGTATCAGTTCGTCGATGACGTCCTGTACAGGAAGAGACTGAACGGTGTGAAATTGAAGTGCATTCCCCGGGAGGAAGGACTTGTCACGTCCCTAGTTCTGGTATGACCTAGACTAGCTAGTCATGTGTGCATCATGTCTAAATTTCATTTAAATTTGAAATGGGGATCTGTGAAACCCTCAGAATCATTTCTGGAAATGACCCAGATAAAAATTGCTCCAAAAGGGTCCAAGAAAATGTTCATGTTGCTCTCTGAAAATATTGGACAGAGATAAAAACCAAACCAATATTTTTAGGAGATCATAAATATTTATGTTGGGCATTTGGAATTAATGCAGTAATTATTTGCTTTGGATATATATTGTTATATATATAAAATATTGTCCAAAAATTATGCCATTTGTTGAGGAGTTCTGGAATAATACCACTAGCCCCTATAAAAATTGGCATAAGTAAATAAAATGGTTTAGTATTTTTATTAAACCAAACAAATGTCAGAAAATTAGAAAAGAAAAAGAAATAGGAAAAGGGAGCTTACCTGCGGCCTGGCACTGTGCGGCCTGGCCCGGCCCAGCAGGCCAGCCCAGCTGACTGGCCAGCGCCAGTCGTCCCCCTCCTCGCGCCAGAGGGACAGGGCGCGTGGTCGCCGCACGCCGCGCGCATGCGCGCCACGGCAGCTGCCTGCCTGCCCTCCCCTCCCTCGACGCCTTGGTCGCCTGGACGACGCCACGACCCTCCAGGCCTCACTCCCTCTCTCCTGCGCCTCTCTCCCGCTCTCTCCCGCGACGCCCGAACGCGCCGGGCGCCGCCGTTCTCTGCCCCGCGCTCCCCGCCATCCCCTCGCACCTCCGTCGTGTCCCAGAGCTCCGCCTCCTCGCGCTGAACCCCTCCGCTGAGCCACGCAAGCCGGAACGCCCTGGAGCGCCTCCATCGCCGTCGCCCTCAACTCCGGCCGCCGGAGATCGTCTTCGCGGCCCCACCGTCTCCAGTGCGTCCCCGAGCTCTCCGACGACGCCGTCGAGTCCACCGTGAGCTCCTGCCCCATTCCCCTCTCTCCGTTTCTCCGTTCCCGCACTGTAGCCCCGACCCTCACCATGGCCGTAGCACCTCGCCGCCGACCATGTCACCGCCGTCGCCCCTGGCCACCGCAGCCCGCAACCGAGCGCGTCACCGTGCTTCTGGTGACGCCAGGAGGCCGTAGCGCCTCTCCGCTCACGCCCCCGTGCACCGCAGCACTGCGCCCGCCCTTGGCCAAACTCCGGCCACCGCCGCGAGCTTCGCTCCGGCGAGCTCCGACCACCCCACGGTCTCCCTCGTGTCCCACTGGATGCGCGCGAGCCTGGGCTTCGTGTAGGTGGCCTCCGCGGCCCAAATGGTCGCCGGAGCGACGAACCCGACGAGCTCCGCCGCGCTCGGCCTCGCCGGCGACTAACCGCCGGTCAACCCGGGTCAAACCGCACTAATTACCCCCCCTGTGACACTGACAGTGGGCCCCTGCGCCTAATCCTATAATTAGAACAAATTAAACCCTCTGTTTAAAACGTGTGTCACCGACGTGTGGACCCCACACGTCAGGTTGACCAGGTCAGCACCGTTGACCCGCTGACGTCCTGATGACGCAGTGCTGACGCAATAAACCCTTTTTCTAGATTTAAAATAAATCAGGAAATTCCAGAAAATTAGTAAAACTTCTAAAATTCATAGTAATTCAACCGTAGCTCAGATTTAAATAATTTATATATGAAAAATTATCCGAAAAATGCAATCTATCCATCTGTACTAGTTTCATGCATGACAAACCAACTTATACCTACTGTATAAGTGAAAACATATAAATGGCATATATAAGGACTTAAATTAGAGTTGCATTTGAACCTTTGGTTCAAATGGATCTCTTCCAAGTTGAATGCTAAATGCATTGGCTCAAAATACATCACATATTCATGCCATATTCATGCATCATATTGTTGCATATGATTGTGTTTTGACTGTCGACACCGTTCCTTCTCGATAGGTCCTGCTCCGGAGAGTGTTCCAGAGTACCTGTCTGAGGAGCAGTGCCACCCTGTTGATCTACCAGGCAAGCAAACCCCCTTTGTTCATTCCGATACAAACCTACTCTCTCGCTCCTGCTCTCTTTTACTGCATTAGGACAACAACGATTCAACTGCTACTTTATGCTGCGGTAGTTGAACCCATTCCTCTGCATGACCTGTCATTGCCACAGTAAATAGTTGAAACCCACTAGCATGTGTAGGAGTTGATTGAGCCATGTTGTGTTCCTACCATGCCTTGCCTGCTATTGCTTAGAGTTGTGTCAGGTCTGGTCCATTGGGAATGAATTGGAGTGTTACGATATGTTCTGGTGCCGAGAGTTAAGCGTGTGAACACGATTTGGTAAAGGTAGCGGTGAGAGGCCATGTAGGAGTACATGGTGGGTTGTCTCATTGGGACCGTCCTTAAGAACCGAGTTCTGTGTAAGTTGTCCAATGACTAGCTACTACCACACATTGGGCTCCGGGCGCTCCAAGCTCTCTCGACTTATTAACCGCCTTGATCTCTGTCCAGGAGTTGCAAATAGTTTCTGGTGTTTGTAGGTAGTGCTATTCTTCTACCGAGTGGCACCCGGCAGGGTGGGCTTGGGACAGACTAGGCACACGTGGCCCGGTGTACCGAGTGGCACCCGGATGGTGGGCTTGGGAACCCTGCACACATCGTTTGGGGCCGTGAGCGACACCCCGGCCGGATCTCCTTGCGGATGGAACCCGAATAAGCGATAAACCTGGACTAGAGTCTTGCGTGGTTAGTCAGGTCGTGGCCGACACCCTCGCCAGGCTTCTGCTTGAAGGTTGCCGAGGTACATGACGTGTACATGGCGGTAAGTGGCGAGAGCGTGTGTGACGCAGTACACCCCTGCAGGGTTATCATGATCTATTCGAATAGCCGTGTCCTCGGTTATGGACTTCTTGGATGCTTACGTGGTACATAGACAACTTGAAGTGGATACTCTAAAATGCTCAAGATAAGTGTGAGTGCTATGGATGGCTTCTCGTAGTGAGACGGGAATGGATCCATAGTGGTGTATTGAGGTGGTGATGAGTGTACTCGTGTGCGCCTTCTTACCTCAAAGAAGTTTCTCGTAGTCGTAGAACAGGATAGCCACTGGGTCAAAGCTGGCTTGCTGCAACTAAACCCCACACTACCTTCTTGATACAAATGCATGTATGATAGGATCTGATGTAAGTCTTGCTGAGTACCTTTGTACTCATGTTGCTTTAATTATGTTTTTTTTGCAGCGGAGACTTCAGTCTTACTAGTAGTTCCGCTTGGACTTCGACGAGTAGCTTGTACCTCAGCTACGATCTTGAACCCTTGGGAGGGTCTTGTAGATAGTCAGGCTTCTCAGCCTTTTTCTTTGTAGTTGTCTGTACTCAGACATGTAATGCTTCCGTTGCTTGTATGCTCTGAATGATGGGTCATGTGACCCCTGTTTGTACTTAATGTTATGTGGCTCTTCTGGGCCTTTTATCTATATGAGTTCGCGTTATGTTGTGATGCCATGTTGTACAGCACATACTTGCATGTTATGCTTACGTGTAACGTGTATTGCTATGTGTAGGATCCGACAATCTAGTGGTTTATCCTTGGCAGCCTCTCTTATGGGGAAATGTAGTCTAGTGCCTCCTTGAGCCATAGTAGTCCGCTACAGCCCGGTTCACCGGAGTCCTGCTAGCCCAGCACTACTGCTCTGGACACTTGACTGGCCGGCATGTGTTTCACATCGTTCCTGTGTCTGTCCCTTCGGGGAAATGTCACGCGGTGACATCCGGAGTCCTGCCTAGCCTGCTACAGCCCGGGTTCCCGGAGTCCTGTTAGCCCAGTGCTACAGCCCGGATTCACACGCTGCTGACCGACACGTTCAATGTTGATTCATGTATGCCTGTCCCCGTACGTTAGTGCCGCTTTGGGTTCACGACTAGCCATGTCGGCCCGGGTTATCTGTCATATGGATGCTAGCGACATTGTCATATACGTGAGCCAAAAGGCGCAAACGGTCCCGGGCCATGGTAAGGCGACACCGTGGGAGTACCGTGCGTGAGGATGCAAAGTGATATGAGGTGTTACATGCTAGATCGGTGTGACTTAGAATCGGGGTCCCGACAGCTTTGGTATCAGAGCCTGACTGCCTGTAGGATTTCCAAGCCAACCTGGTCGAAGTTGAGTCTAGGAATTCTTTAGTTATGTAAGGGAATTGATTGTGGAAGGGAACGTAAGGCTCTTTTTACTCCTTTACCTCATGCCTTCTGATCTGAGTCATCCTATCTTTCCTACGGGGTTAAGGAACTAGACTTTCTCTTCCGTCTATCAGGATCACGTGTTACTACTCCGTAGTCTCTTAGGGTTGGTTGATCAGAGTCATATCCTAGTTTGAGTACCCCCAGGGTAGCCTGTTTAGTAATATCTCAGAACCTTGAGTGACGATGTTGAGTTTGGTGCTACCCCGTCCTTTGCAGAATGTCCCATTTTGAGCATTTTACTGCCGTTATGCTGCCAGATTTGTCCTAGGAGTTTGAGAGGTACTAAATTTTCTTATGCTACATGTTGCACCCTATAGTTGTTGTTGACCTCGTCCTTGGTTCCGCTTCTCAGGATGTCGTCAGTTAACCGAAGTTCTGTTGCTCGTTGCCTGAACCACGGAGGTGGTAGGGATGAGGAGGATCCTCCCGACCAGCCTTCGTTGGCAGAGTTTATGATAGAGATGGAGAGGAACAAGCACGAGTCTAACCGCTTGTTAGCACGTATCGAGGAGAACACCGCACCCCAGTGCAAAGAGTCAGCGACCATCTATGATTTCATTGGATTGAAACCACCTACCTTCCATCATTCCATTGAACCACTCGATGCAGATGACTGGCTCCGTAGTATCACACACAAGTTGCATTCTGCGAACGTAGCTGAAGGTGACAAGGTCACTTATGCTGCATATCACCTGGAAGGTCCTGCTAGTCTTTGGTGGCAGAACTATGAGGCTATGTTTCCAGCTGGCCAGATACCGACCTGGAGAGATTTCACTGAGGCTTTTCGCGAGCATCACATTCCTCAGGCTCTCATTGACCGCAAGAGAGAAGAGTTCTGTAGTTTCACCCAGGGTAAGATGGCTGTTGATGCTTACAGTAGAGAGTTTGAGAACCTCGCCCGCTATGCTACAGAAGAAGTGTCCACAGACGCTAAGAAGCAGGCTAGGTTCCGGAAGGGTCTCAACCCCAAGTTGCGTCGTGATCTCCACTTGCACCATTGCAATACTTTCCAGGCACTTGTGAACAAGGCCATTAATGCGGAGACAGCTCAGCTCACATACGAGGAGTCTCGTAAGCACACCCGTGATTTGGTTTCTTCCTCTGGTTCTAGTTCTCATAAGCGCCGGATTTGGGTTCCGAACTCCGCTCTTCCACCTGGATATGCACCGAGGCCATCTTATGTGCCGCCTCACCCAGTTCAGCAGTATGCTCCACCCAGGCCTATTGGTAGACCGCTTGTCAATGCAGGTCCACGTCCAACTTCAGGGACTTGCTTCACATGCGGGAAGCCAGGACACTATGCACGTGAATGCTCTCAAACTAACTATGCCCCACCCCTGTCTGAGAAGTCTGTTGGCAGTGGTAAGCCATCACGCAAGATGATCAGTGTCAAGTCAGCTCCCACTGAGCGTGGACGTGTGCATCACGTCTCAGCTAAAGACGCTCATGATGATCCGGATGTCGTTCTTGGTACACTCCTTGTCAATTGCCATCCAGCTTCGGTTCTATTCGATACTGGAGCATCTCACTCCTTCATCTCTGAAGGCTATGCCCGTTTGCACGACATGTCGTTTTGTGATATGCCAACTCCACTTGACATCCAAACTCCAGGGTCTAGATGGCAAACTACCAGAATAAGCCATGGTAATGAAATCTTTGTTGACAGACTTGTATTCCTTGCCTCACTTATAGCCCTCAAGTCTACAGACATTAACATCATCTTGGGTATGGACTGGATGACAGCTCATCATGCCAAGATTGATTGTTACACCAGGTCTGTTCAACTCACACACCCATCTGGCAGGTTAGTCACTGTTTCCACCAGAGTTGCAAAGCGTCAACTCTATTCTCTTAATGCCAGTCCTCTTCCAGACCTTGAAGATATCCCGGTAGTCCGTGACTTTCCGGATGTCTTTCCAGAAGAACTGCCAGGTATTCCACCTGACAGGGATGTAGAGTTTGTCATAGATCTCATCCCAGGAACCGCCCCAATTTCTAGGAGACCTTACAAGATGGCACCTTTAGAACTAGCTGAGCTTAAGAAACAACTTGATGAGTCCTTGCAAAAGGGTTTCATCCGTCCTAGTTCTTCTCCTTGGGATTGCCCCGTCCTCTTCGTCAAGAAGAAGGATGGTATGGACCGGATGGTTGTAGACTATCGTCCCGTTAATTTGGTCACGATAAAGAACAAGTATCCGCTCCCCAGGATCAACGACCTGTATGATCAACTCGCTGGATCCTCAGTCTTTTCCAAGATGGATTTGAGATTAGGCTACCACCAAATCAAGATTAGAAACGGGGACATTCCTAAGACGGCTTTTGTCACTCATTATGGCCAGTACGAGTACACCGTCATGTCCTTTGGTCTAACCAATGCTCCAGCTACCTTCTCCCGCTTGATGAACTCGATCTTCATGGAGTACTTAGACAAGTTCGTCGTGGTTTACCTCGATGATATCCTTATCTACTCGAAGAACGAGGAAGAGCATGCCGAACATCTTAGACTTGTGTTAGAAAAACTCAGAGAGCACCGCCTTTATGCCAAGTTCTCCAAGTGCGAATTTTGGTTGCCAGAAGTGACCTACCTAGGCCACGTGATTTCTGGTAAGGGCATTGCTGTCAATCCTGAGAGAGTTCAGGCCGTTCTTGATTGGACTCCACCTGAAACAGTTAAACAAGTTAGGAGTTTCCTTGGTCTAGCCAGTTATTGTCGCCGCTTCGTTGAAAACTTCTCCAAAGTAGCCAAACCCCTCACGGAACTTCTCAAGAAGGATAAAAAGTTTGAGTGGTCCCCACAGTGTGAATACAGTTTTCAGGAACTGAAAAGACGCCTGACTTCTGCCCCCATACTTGTGCCACCGGATTTCACTAAAGACTTTGTTATCTACTGCGACACCTCACGACAGGGACTAGGCTGCATTCTTATGCAGGATCATCATGTGATTGCCTATGCATCTCGACAGTTGCATCCACATGAGGAGAACTATCCTACACATGATCTAGAGCTCGCAGCCGTAGTCTATGCTCTTAAGACATGGCGACATTACCTTCTCGGTAACCGTTGCGAGATTTACACCGATCACCAGAGTCTCAAGTATATTTTCACCCAACCAGATTTGAACCTTAGACAAAGACGTTGGTTGGAGTTGATCTCAGATTACGACTTAGGGATTACCTACACCCCAGGCAAGGGCAATGTCATGGCTGATGCACTAAGTCGTAAGTCCTATTGCAACAATCTTATGTTGCAGCAGGGCCAACCACTTCTCCATGAGGAATTCAGTAAGCTTAATCTTCACATTGCTCCCCAAGGATTCCTTTCTACCTTGGTGGCGAAACCTACTCTTGTGGATCAGATCATCTCTGCTCAGAAGCAGGATACGGGAATTTCCCGGATCAAGAGAAACATTAATAAGGGAGTTGGTGGATGTTTCTCTATGGATGATCGAGGTGCTGTTTTCTTTGAGAATCGCTTGGTGGTTCCCAAGAATCAACATCTGCGACAATTGATCCTTAAGGAGGCACATGAATCCCCTCTCACGATTCATCCCGGTAGTACTAAGATGTATCAGGACCTACGCCAGAGGTTCTGGTGGACTAGGATGAAGAGAGAAATTGCTGAGTTCATAGCTAATTGTGACGTTTGTCGTCGCGTTAAGGCAGAGCATCAAAGACCTGCTGGCACCCTTCAGCCTTTAGCCATTCCTGAGTGGAAATGGGATAAAGTTGGTATGGACTTCATCACCGGCTTTCCCAGGACCAAGAAAGGGAATAACGCTATCTTCGTAGTCATTGATCGTCTTTCCAAAGTGGCTCACTTCCTACCTGTT
>NC_057811.1:21296167-21308318 GCF_018294505.1 Triticum aestivum | reverse complement strand
TGGGCACCCATCTTTCCTTCAGTACCGCTTTCCACCCTCAATCAAGTGGTCAGGTGGAAAGGGTCAACCAAATTCTCGAAGACATGCTTAGAGCTTGCGTTATCTCATTCGGTATGGATTGGGAGAAATGCCTACCTTTCGCCGAGTTTGCTTATAACAATAGCTATCAATCCAGTCTTAAGAAAGCTCCTTTCGAGATTCTGTATGGACGAAGATGTCGAACACCTTTGAACTGGTCAGAAACCGGTGAAAGACAATTCTTTGGACCGGACATGATCCAGGAAGCAGAAGAGCAAGTCCGCATCATTCGTGAGAATTTGAAAACAGCCCAATCTCGCCAAAAGAGCCAGTATGACCGTCGTCATAAGGAAGTGGCTTATGAAGTTGGCGACAAGGCTTACCTTCGGGTTACTCCCCTAAAGGGTACCCATCGTTTCGGTATCAAGGGCAAGTTGGCTCCTCGTTACATTGGTCCTTTTCGCATTCTCGCTAAACGAGGAGAGGTTGCCTACCAGTTAGAACTACCCCCACATCTTTATCGAGTCCATGATGTCTTCCACGTCTCTCAACTCAGGCGTTGCTTCTCGGATCCCATCCACGGAGTGGACCATGAAACATTTGATCTCCAAGATAACCTCACATACCGAGAGTACCCTATTCGCATTCTTGATCAAGCAGAGCGTGTCACCCGACGTCAGAACATCAAGTTTCTCAAGGTTCAGTGGTCTCATCATTCTGAGAGAGAAGCTACTTGGGAGCGAGAAGATCGTCTTCGACTGGAGTACCCCACCTTCTTTCCATCGACCCCTGAATCTCGGGACGAGATTCTTTCAAGTGGGGGCGAGTTGTCACGTCCCTAGTTCTGGTATGACCTAGACTAGCTAGTCATGTGTGCATCATGTCTAAATTTCATTTAAATTTGAAATGGGGATCTGTGAAACCCTCAGAATCATTTCTGGAAATGACCCAGATAAAAATTGCTCCAAAAGGGTCCAAGAAAATGTTCATGTTGCTCTCTGAAAATATTGGACAGAGATAAAAACCAAACCAATATTTTTAGGAGATCATAAATATTTATGTTGGGCATTTGGAATTAATGCAGTAATTATTTGCTTTGGATATATATTGTTATATATATAAAATATTGTCCAAAAATTATGCCATTTGTTGAGGAGTTCTGGAATAATACCACTAGCCCCTATAAAAATTGGCATAAGTAAATAAAATGGTTTAGTATTTTTATTAAACCAAACAAATGTCAGAAAATTAGAAAAGAAAAAGAAATAGGAAAAGGGAGCTTACCTGCGGCCTGGCACTGTGCGGCCTGGCCCGGCCCAGCAGGCCAGCCCAGCTGACTGGCCAGTGCTAGTCGTCCCCCTCCTCGCGCCAGAGGGACAGGGCGCGTGGTCGCCGCACGCCGCGCGCATGCGCGCCACGGCAGCTGCCTGCCTGCCCTCCCCTCCCTCGACGCCTTGGTCGCCTGGACGACGCTACGACCCTCCAGGCCTCACTCCCTCTCTCCTGCTCCTCTCTCCCGCTCTCTCCCGCGACGCCCGAACGCGCCGGTCGCCGCCGTTCGCTGCCCCGCGCTCCCCGCCATCCCCTCGCACCTCCGTCGTGTCCCAGAGCTCCGCCTCCTCGCGCTGAACCCCTCCGCTGAGCCACGCAAGCCGGAACGCCCTGGAGCGCCTCCATCGCCGTCGCCCTCAACTCCGGCCGCCGGAGATCGTCTTCGCGGCCCCACCGTCTCCAGTGCGTCCCCGAGCTCTCCGACGACGCCGTCGAGTCCACCGTGAGCTCCTGCCCCATTCCCCACTCTCCGTTTCTCCGTTCCCGCACTGTAGCCCCGACCCTCACCATGGCCGTAGCTCCTCGCCGCCGACCATGTCACTGCCGTCGCCCCTGGCCACCGCAGCCCGCAACCGAGCGCGTCACCGTGCTTCTGGTGACGCCAGGAGGCCGTAGCGCCTCTCCGCTCACGCCCCCGTGCACCGCAGCACTGCGCCCGCCCTTGGCCGAACTCCGGCCACCGCCACGAGCTTCGCTCCGGCGAGCTCCGACCACCCCACGGTCTCCCTCGTGTCCCACTGGATGCGCGCGAGCCTGGGCTTCGCGTAGGTGGCCTCCGCGGCCCAAATGGTCGCCGGAGCGATGAACCCGACGAGCTACGCCGCGCTCGGCCTCGCCGGCGACTAACCGCCGGTCAACCCGGGTCAAACCGCACTAATTACCCCCCCTGTGACACTGATAGTGGGCCCCTGCGCCTAATCCTATAATTAGAACAAATTAAACCCTCTGTTTAAAACGTGTGTCACCGACGTGTGGACCCCACACGTCAGGTTGACCAGGTCAGCACCGTTGACCCGCTGACGTCCTAATGACGCAGTGCTGACGCAATAAACCCTTTTTCTAGATTTAAAATAAATCAGGAAATTCCAGAAAATTAGTAAAACTTCTAAAATTCATAGTAATTCAACCGTAGCTCAGATTTAAATAATTTATATATGAAAAATTATCAGAAAAATGCAATCTATCCATCTGTACTAGTTTCATGCATGACAAAACAACTTATACCTACTGTATAAGTGAAAACATATAAATGGCATATATAAGGACTTAAATTACAGTTGCATTTGAACCTTTGGTTCAAATGGATCTCTTCCAAGTTGAATGCTAAATGCATTGGCTCAAAATACATCACATATTCATGCCATATTCATGCATCATATTGTTGCATATGATTGTGTTTTGACTGTCGACACCATTCCTTCTCGATAGGTCCTGCTCCGGAGAGTGTTCCAGAGTACCTGTCTGAGGAGCAGTGCCACCCTGTTGATCTACCAGGCAAGCAAACCCCCTTTGTTCATTCCGATACAAACCTACTCTCTCGCTCCTGCTCTCTTTTACTGCATTAGGACAACAACGATTCAACTGCTACTTTATGCTGCGGTAGTTGAACCCATTCCTCTGCATGACCTGTCATTGCCACAGTAAATAGTTGAAACCCACTAGCATGTGTAGGAGTTGATTGAGCCATGTTGTGTTCCTACCATGCCTTGCCTGCTATTGCTTAGAGTTGTGTCAGGTCTGGTTCATTGGGAATGAATTGGAGTGTTACGATATGTTCTGGTGCCGAGAGTTAAGCGTGTGAACACGATTTGGTAAAGGTAGCGGTGAGAGGCCATGTAGGAGTACATGGTGGGTTGTCTCATTGGGACCGTCCTTAAGAACCGAGTTCTGTGTAAGTTGTCCAATGACTAGCTACTACCACACATTGGGCTCCGGGCGCTCCAAGCTCTCTCGACTTATTAACCGCCTTGATCTCTGTCCAGGAGTTGCAAATAGTTTCTGGTGTTTGTAGGTAGTGCTATTCTTCTACCGAGTGGCACCCGGCAGGGTGGGCTTGGGACAGACTAGGCACACGTGGCCCGGTGTACCGAGTGGCACCCGGATGGTGGGCTTGGGAACCCTGCACACATCGTTTGGGGCCGTGAGCGACACCCCGGCCGGATCTCCTTGCGGATGGAACCCGAATAAGCGATAAACCTGGACTAGAGTCTTGCGTGGTTAGTCAGGTCGTGGCCGACACCCTCGCCAGGCTTCCGCTTGAAGGTTGCCAAGGTACATGACGTGTACATGGCGGTAAGTGGCGAGAGCGTGTGTGACGTAGTACACCCCTGCAGGGTTATCATGATCTATTCGAATAGCCGTGTCCTCGGTTATGGACTTCTTGGATGCTTACGTGGTACATAGACAACTTGAAGTGGATACTCTAAAATGCTCAAGATAAGTGTGAGTGCTATGGATGGCTTCTCGTAGTGAGACGGGAATGGATCCATAGTGGTGTATTGAGGTGGTGATGAGTGGACTCGTGTGCGCCTTCTTACCTCAAAGAAGTTTCTCGTAGTCGTAGAACAGGATAGCCACTGGGTCAAAGCTGGCTTGCTGCAACTAAACCGCACACTACCTTCTTGATACAAATGCATGTATGATAGGATCTGATGTAAGTCTTGCTGAGTACCTTTGTACTCATGTTGCTTTAATTATGTTTTTTTTGCAGCGGAGACTTCAGTCTTACTAGTAGTTCCGCTTGGACTTCGACGAGTAGCTTGTACCTCAGCGACGATCTTGAACCCTTGGGAGGGTCTTGTAGATAGTCAGGCTTCTCAGCCTTTTTCTTTGTAGTTGTCTGTACTCAGAGATGTAATGCTTCCGTTGCTTGTATGCTCTGAATGATGGGTCATGTGACCCCTGTTTGTACTTAATGCTATGTGGCTCTTCTGGGCCTTTTATCTATATGAGTTCGCGTTATGTTGTGATGCCATGTTGTACAGCACATACTTGCATGTTATGCGTACGTGTAACGTGTATTGCTATGTGTGGGATCCGACAATCTAGTGGTTTATCCTTGGCAGCCTCTCTTATGGGGAAATGTAGTCTAGTGCCTCCTTGAGCCATAGTAGTCCGCTACAGCCCGGTTCACCGGAGTCCTGCTAGCCCAGCACTACTGCTCTGGACACTTGACTGGCCGGCATGTGTTTCACATCGTTCCTGTGTCTGTCCCTTCGGGGAAATGTCACGCGGTGACATCCGGAGTCCTGCCTAGCCTGCTACAGCCCGGGTTCCCGGAGTCCTGTTAGCCCAGTGCTACAGCCCGGATTCACACGCTGCTGACCGACACGTTCAATGTTGATTCATGTATGCCTGTCCCAGTACGTTAGTGCCGCTTTGGGTTCACGACTAGCCATGTCGGCCCGGGTTATCTGTCATATGGATGCTAGCGACATTGTCATATACGTGAGCCAAAAGGCGCAAACGGTCCCGGGCCATGGTAAGGCGACACCGTGGGAGTACCGTGCGTGAGGCTGCAAAGTGATATGAGGTGTTACATGCTACATCGGTGTGACTTAGAATCGGGGTCCCGACAGGACTGGAGCTGTTGGCAGAGATACACGGAGGCATATGTGGCTCCCACATAGGGTCGAGGGCCCTTGCCGGCAAGTGTTCCGGCATGGTTTCTTCTGGCCCACTGCCTTCCAGGATGCAACGACACTAGTAACCAAGTGTGAAGCGTGTCAGTTCCATTCGAAGAAGCTTCATCAACCAGCTCAAGCCCTTCAAACAATTCCTCTTTCCTGGCCATTCTCGGTCTGGGGGCTCGACATCCTGGGCCCTTTCCCCCGCACTGTCGAGGGCTTTGCGTACTTGTACATTGCGATCGACAAGTTCACAAAGTGGCCGGAGGTGGAAGCAGTGAGGAAGGTGACAGCACAGTCAGCCGTCAAGTTCTTCAAGGGGCTAGTGTGCCGTTTTGGTGTGCCAAACAGAGTCATCACCGACAACGGCACACAGTTCACAAGCCATACCTTCATGCAATACATCGAAGACCTCGGCAGCAAGGTCTGTTTCGCTTTCGTGGCACACCCACGGAGCAACGGCCAGGCGGAGAGGGAAAATGCTGAAGTGTTGCGAGGCCTGAGGACAAAGACTTTTGACAGGCTGCACAAGAGCGGAAGGCGTTGGATTGATGAGTTGCCGACGGTTCTTTGGTCGATCAGGACGACGCTAAATCGAGCCACCGGCCAGACACCCTTTGCCCTGGTATACGGGGCAGAAGTAGTTCTCCCCACGGAACTCATATACGGGTCACCTCGAGTGCTCTCTTACGACGAGCTTGAGCAAGAGCAATTGCGGCAAGATGACGCAACGCTCCTGGAGGAGGATCGTCTTCGGGCGGCTGTGACAGCAGCACGCTACCAGCAAGCCTTGCGCCGCTACCATAGCCGCAAGGTTCATGCCCGAAGCTTTGAGGAAGGCGACCTTGTTCTTCGGCGCGTTCAATCGGCCAAGAATTTCAACAAGTAGATGCCGAAGTGGGAAGGCCCTTATCGGGTAATACGAGTCACCAGGCCCGATGCAGTACGCCTGGAGACCGAAGATGCTGTCCCAGTGAGCAACTCCTGGAACATCGAACATCTTCGCAAGTTTTACCCATAAGGCGCGGTTGTCAAGCCTCCCGGGAAGCCACCTTTTGTACGAGCTTTGCCGGCAAGGCATGTAACCCTCTGTACAAAGCCAGGCGCAGACCCTGAGCATAAATAAATGAAGCGCTGGCGCCCTAAGTTATAGCATGCATGCTAGGTTAAGTCTCTCCCTCGGTTAGGGTTGATAGTGCTTAACGACGACTAACCCCTGGCCTAGATGTCGAGTGTGCGTCTTTCTGTCCTCTTTGGTCCGCAGGGCACGTGGACACTTCTGCTGAGCAGCTTGGGAGAAATAGAACGGACCGGCGCTCCGGCCCTGGCAAGCCAAGACTGCCGGGGGATGAAGACACAAGGATCCAACCACGGCAAGCCAAGGTTGCCGGGGGCTGCGGATTCAGATAAGTCTTTCATCCCATGTTATGCATTTCCGTATGGAACTGGGACATGTGAAACCTCGTTTATATTCTTAGACCACAGTGCTCCCCTTTTCCTGTACCCAAGAGCTATCCCCTGGGTCGGAACTTGGTCGTAGTCGCGATGGCAAGAAAATGAACGAGGGGCCTAACTCTACTTCACCCATGCCTCCGCCAAGAGCGTGAGAATGGTCGACTGAAGTGGGGGGACGGCAAGGCCTGTTGCCGGGCGACAATGTTTATCTTAAAAATAGCAAGGATTCGTTCCTTGGCATGGGCCTCGCTCACGCACAAAGAACCCGACAAGCACCCTTTTTCATTAAAAAACGTCCCATACAGGTACAGTTCGTACGGAATAAAAAACATGAGCAAGGGGATTACAAGTTTTAAATCTAACAAGTGCCCGCAGGCTTACAAACCAAAAAAAAAGATAAGATGCCCGTAATCCCTTTCTTGTCCCTCTCCTCAGAAGATGGAACAAGGTAGCAGGAGGGTGAAAGGAGCGCCTAGGCGAGGTGCGAGAAGCAGAAGGCACCAAGAGAGCGTCCCCGTGCCGGGGGAGGAGCTGGAAGATGAGGCAGCGGCCCGACAATACGCGACGAAGGCGTCGGTGCCCGCGTAATCCGACTTGACGGCCGCCACCCGCCTTCTTCGCCTTCTCCGCCCCTCCTACGCCACCCGCCCAAGGAGGCGATGGGGAACGCGCCGATGGAGAGCTTGACGAGGAAGGCCCTCGGCAGGGTGCGTGGCCGAGGGAAGGGCGACGCGGTCAGTCAAAGTCGGGGTCGGCGTCCCGCCACTCGACGTCCTCATCGTCGCTGTCGCTGTCCTCCTCGTCACTCCCGCTCGAGGAGGAATCTTCATCATCAGAGGAGCTCTCCACGCAGCACTTCAGGTGAGTTCCAAGATCTCCAAAGACCTTGATGGAGAGCAGGCCGTTCTCCGTTAACTTGAAGTAGAGAACGAGCCCCGCCGTCAGGCTGTGGACGCGAGCAAATGTCTTCCATCCGCGACGGAGGTACATGACGTGAGGAGCGGGGAAGTCGATGTCGACCCGTGTGCCGCCGTTCCCGCATCCCCTCATGTGCAACCTGAGGGTCTGGGGTGGATCGAGCTCCATCTCCCGAGAAAATGGAGTAGGAAGACGGAGGCGGCGACACGGTGGCCGGCGCAGCCTGATGAAGAATTCACGGGGCTGGTCCCCAACGTGGCCCTCCATCGGGGGAGGCATCGCTGGCAGGGGCGAGGCCGGAGCGCCGCCCCGTCCCCCTCTTCCCCGAGCACCACGACGACCTCGGCCTCGCCCCCTCCCCCTTCCTCTCGTGGCCAGCTCGGCCGCCATGAGTTCTTGGGAAGGAGGGACGCGCTGTCGAGCAGCAACCCTCGCCGGCACCGTTGAAGGGCCGACGCCTCCTCTCGCCATAGCAGATGGAAGAAAGGAGCCGAAGTGAATAGGGATGGATAATGAAGGGATGTGAGATGCTGTCCTCCTCCCCCTTCTTATAAAGGGGCGGGGTCGGGGCTCGGCCGCCCCGCTCGGCCAATCCGGCCATAGGGGCGCAGGGAATCGAGACCGACCCGCTGCCCCAATCAGCGATGACCCGGTTTCCCGCCTCCACCGCCTGCCACCTGCATGGGGGACATGTGGCGAGCAAGCAGAATTGAGGGGACGGGTGAGGCGACCGTTCCCCGCCCTGTGATCCTGGGGCACGGACACCTTGAAGGCCACGACCCGAGTCCGCCCGAGTAAATGAGCCGCGCCTCTGCGCCTCCCTCTTTTCTGGGAAGGCGCGAGCCGCATCTTTACTGCGATGTGATGCATGCATGCGAGAACCGCCCCACGCATGACCCCCACGTCACGCACGACCCTCCACGTCACGCGTTCAACGCGGGTCGTGGAGAAGCGCAGCAGACGAGAAGTTACCATAGTAAAAATCCCGCCCCGACTGCCCGCGCACCGTTCTGGGCCTGGCCCAACAACGTGTCACGCTTATGTGTGGCCCAGGCCCGGGGCTCCTGTTGGTGTACAAAAGTAGGGGCACTCCTTTTTACCCCTTTACTTGTGCACGGACAGTCGGAGCCGTGCCCACGGCCACACTAAGTAGGGCAGATGAGGGAAACCGAAGCACAAGGCGACCAGGAGCAACGCCAAGACCAGAGACACAAAGAGCAAAGGGGAGAGGTGGACCCCCCCGGCAAGATCCTTCCTGGGGCGGCCTCGGTGGCCCTGGCAAGAGCCTTGCCGGGGGAACTTGCCCAACGCCAGCAGAGCGAGCCACCCTTGAGCCCAAGGGTTCCAAACGCCATCAACAACTACATTGGACCCAGTGCTCGGGAGGCACCTCTGTGGTGTCATGCAGATCTTTGTTAAGATCCTAAATACACAGGATCAGATGAGGACCAGAAGACGACGACCATCGGCGGGATCCTAGCCAAGGAAATCCACAAGACCCCCGGCAAGCGCCTTGCCGGGGACTACTGCAATGCCATGGCACGACCCTTGCCGGGTCCCCGGCAAGACCCTTGCCAAGGGCATCAGCGGGGCCACAGCCAGGCCCGCATCAACTAAGACTCCGACGCCGTTCGCATGCAGCTGCCAGACCAACCAGCTGGGCAGGCACCTGCGTGGCAACATGCGGCTTCCAGGCCAACTTAGCAAGCACCTGCGTGGTGGCATGCAGATCTTCGTGAAGGCCCTGCCACCGCGCCACCTCAGCTGCCTGCCTGCCTACATGGCGCCGCACACATCGCTGGCCTGGGCGCGTGTCGAAGCGAGGCAGAGCGGCGACGGACGGGACGGGCCTCATTCCCGTCCCCGATAAAGCTAATGGACACCTAAGTAGCACATTGAATGCGCTTTGTCCCGGAATGCCGAGCGATAAGCTCGCGCACTGTACGCCTTTCCACCTCCTGTGTGCCACTATGGCGACCCGTTTTGCCTATAAAAGGAGGCATACTGGAGAGGGATTCGGCTCTTTGGAACTACGCAACCATCGTAGCTAGTTCGAGAGCTCAAGAACACTCTAAAATACACAGCAAAGTAGGACTAGGGTATTACGCATCCTCGCGGCCCGAACCTGGGTAAACGATCTTTGTGCTAGCTCTTAAACCTGCTCTTCTCACAACCCCGCGCCTGCCAATTGTAGAAGGGATTCCAGTGATCCCATAGGTGTCATTTCCACCGACAGCGTCCGAGACGAATGGCTTGCCCGACACCTCGGCCAAGAAAAGCCAAAGTCCATGGCAGCCCTTACCGCACTTATGACCCACTTTTGCGCGGGAGAAGATAGCTGGCTAGCTCGTAGAAGCAATAGCACCAGCAACCCTGGCACCTCCGAAGGCAGGGATGGCAATGGCAAGCCATGGTGCAACAAGCTCAAGCGTCGAAGAAATAATGAAGGTACCAAAAACACAATGGTCAATGCCGGATTTAGTGTCTCTAAATCCAGTCAACGGAAGAAGCCATTCAAAGGAAATAGAGATGGTCCATCTTGTTTGGACAGAATACTCGATCGGCCTTGCCAGATTCATGGTGCCCCTGACAAGCCTGCCAATCATACCAACAGAAACTGTTGGGTCTTTAAACAGGCCGGCAAACTCAACGCCGAACACAAGGGGAAAGGGCCGCCCAGCGAGGACGACGACGAAGAGCCTCGCCCACTGAACAGAGGGGGACAAAAGAAATTTCCCCTCGAGGTCAAAATGGTGAACATGATGTACGTTACTCATATCCCTAAGTAGGAGCGCTAGCGCGCGTTAAGGGACGTCTACGCAATAGAGCCAGTCGCCCCAAAATTTAAACCGTGGTCAGCTTGTCCGATCACTTTTTATCGCAGAGACCATCCGACCAGTATCCGTCATGGAGGTTCGGCTGCATTGGTCCTCGATCCAATTATTGACGGATTCCACCTCACGCGAGTCCTTATGGACGGCGGCAGCAGTCTCAATCTGCTTTATCAGGACACCGTCCGTAAAATGGGCATTGATCCATCAAGAATCAAGCCCACTAAAACCACCTTTAAAGGGGTAATACCCGGCATAGAGGCTTGTTGCACAGGATCCGTAACGCTGGAAGTAGTCTTTGGCTCACCGGTAACTTCCGGAGCGAAGACCTGATCTTCGACATCGTCCCGTTCCGCAGTGGTTATCACGCACTACTCAGACGAACCTCTTTCGCCCGTTTCAATGCAGTCCTGCACTACGCTTATTTAAAGCTCAAGATGCCTGGACCACGTGGCGTTATCACCGTTAATGGAAACATGGAGCGCTCCCTCCATACAGAGGAGCATACGGCGGCTCTCGCAGGCGAGGTGCAGGGGGCCTCGCTAAGCCGAATACTACACTAGTAGTCAAGCCCCGGACACTGTTAAACGAGTCCGGTCTACCCTGCAGAACGACAGTCCAGTTCATCCAGAGCTAGATTAACAATTCGGCCTCCGTCAATGCCGCAGCCTGATAGCGGCATACGCACGACACGTGCATAACTACGCATTAAAAATTCCATGGGCAATGATGGAGGCAGGTTAAACATAAGGTCCACAGTACGGCTCGACCCTATCTAGTCCTTCATATTGCTCCACCTTTTTCTTCTTGTTTTTATTTTTTAGGTTCTCTATAACCCACATCAACTTCTGGTGGTAACAAGGGCCCCCCTTCTAGGCCCCTTATACATACTCGGTTGTAGATCCTCTCAAAGGATCCTACACCAAGGTCAAAAGTGGCGCAGACGTGCAACAGAGTGTCCAAAGGATCTTCTAGATCATCTTTTCAAATTTAGGACCTCTATATAGCATTCCCTTGTTCTCGTCATGTAAAATAGCGATGATGCTTATTGCATCTTCTGTAAATATACGTTTTGACATACCAGTCGGACCATAATGGAAACTGTTTTGC
Organism: Triticum aestivum; assembly: GCF_018294505.1. NCBI lineage: Eukaryota > Viridiplantae > Streptophyta > Magnoliopsida > Poales > Poaceae > Triticum > Triticum aestivum. The sequence continues at coordinate 21,297,028 of NC_057811.1, read as the reverse complement.
CCAGCCTTATTTGGTATCACCTTACTTCTTAAATCTATTTTCACTCCTTTTCTTTTTTACGTCAGATTGGCATATACACCTTGGCACGACTTAAATCGCCAGGGGCTCTATTCAAGCCATATATATTCAAACAATAGAAAGTCCGCACAATCTCAGAGTACACATCGGCGTCCCGAATACTGCATTATATGCATCGGCTCCGAATCACGTCTTTGGTCCACTACTAGGAAAAGGCCTACTAGTGGCGCACCAGTTTTGCCTACTTATGGCGCACTACTGGTGCGCCACTAACATCACGCCACTAGTATTTTTTACTAATGGCGCACCAGTGGTGCGCCATTAGTATCTGGTATACTAATGGCGCACCACTGGTGCGCCATTAGTATAGGCCATGGTGCGCCATTAGTATAGGCCACGGTGCGCCATTAGTATTTTTGAATTTTGAAGGCGGGAAAATAGTAGTGGCGCACTGTCTAACCCCCACCGTGCGCCATTGCTATTTTTGAATTTTGAATTTGGATCTGGATCGCGATTTTTTTGCCCATTTTTTGCTCGTTTTTTTGCTTGTTTTTTTGCACGATATTATTTCAAATTTTGCTCCTGTTTTTGGATCTTGTACGTTCTTTTGCCGTGTTCTTTTGCCGGAGAGGAGTTCGCCGGAGAGGAGGAGGAGGAGGTCACCGGAGAGGCGCTCGCCTACATCGCCGGAGAGGAGGAGGAGGTCGCTGGAGAGGAGTTCACCGGAGCATCGGAGAGGAGGGAGGAGAAACCATGAGGGGATGGGAGGAGAGGAGGGAGGAGGAGCTCACCGGAGAGGAGGGAGGAGGAGCTCACCAGAGAGGAGGAAGGAGGAACTCACCG
>NC_057811.1:21295597-21296157 GCF_018294505.1 Triticum aestivum | reverse complement strand
TGGTGCGCCATTAGTATCTGGTATACTAATGGCGCACCACTGGTGCGCCATTAGTATATGCCATGGTGCGCCATTAGTATAGGCCACTGGTGCGCCATTAGTATAGGCCACGGTGCGCCATTAGTATTTTTGAATTTTGAAGGCGGGAAAATAGTAGTGGCGCACCGTCTAACCCCCATCGTGTGCCATTGCTATTTTTGAATTTTGAATTTGGATCTGGATCGCGATTTTTTTGCCCATTTTTTGCTCGTTTTTTTGCACGATATTATTTCAAATTTTGTTCCTGTTTTTGGATCTTGTACGTTCTTTTGCCGTGTTCTTTTGCCGGAGAGGAGGAGGGGGAGGTCACCGGAGAGGTGCTCGCCTACATCGCCGGAGAGGAGGAGGAGGTCGCCGGAGAGGAGTTCACCGGAGCATCGGAGAGGAGGAAGGAGAAACCATGAGGGGATGGGAGGAGAGGAGGGAGGAGGAGCTCACCGGAGAGGAGGGAGGAGGAGCTCACCGGAGAGGAGGGAGTAGGAGCTCACCGGAGAGGAGGGAGGAGGAGCTCACCGGAGAGG
>NC_057811.1:21294834-21295587 GCF_018294505.1 Triticum aestivum | reverse complement strand
AACCGTGAGGGGAGGGGAGGGGAGGAGAGGAGGGAGGAGGAGGTCGCCAGAGAGGAGGAGGAGGTCGCCGGAGAGGACGAGGAGGAGGTCGCCGGAGAGGAGGAGGGTAGTATGGTGGAGGAGAGAAGGGAAGATGGAGTGGAGGAGAGGAGGAGATGAAGTGGAGGACAGGTGGAGTGGAGGAGAAGAATGAAGAGGTAAGGAGGAGAGGACACGCCCAGCCATATATACGGCATAGTAATGGCGCACCGTGGGCAGGTGCGCCATTACTAATTTTTTTATTTTTATTTTATTTTGAATTTTGAAGGCGGGAAGATACTAATGGCGCACCATGGGCAGGTGCGCCATTAGTAATTTTTTTTATTTTTTTGATTTATTTTGAATTTTGAAGGCGGGAAGATACTAATGGCGCACCATGGGCAGGTGCGCCATTAGTAAGTTTGATTTTTTTTGAATTTTTTTGCCTCTCCAGATCTTAAAAGCCCCGTATCTTTTTTTCTGTTAGGTTTTTGAGGATTTTGAAAATGTTTAACGGGGTTTCCCCGGTTAAATTCGGATGTAACTTTTCGAGTAGATGATTATTCATATAAAAAACTTTTTCATCCGAGTTCGTATGCAAAAGTTATGCCCATTTTTAAAAATTCTCGAGAGATTTTGCAAAAAAGTCAAAAATTCATGTTTGTAAATTTTGCTAACAACTAGACCACATATCACATGGGAATCTTATTTTCTTTTTTTTGACATTTCTATAAT
>NC_057811.1:21293950-21294824 GCF_018294505.1 Triticum aestivum | reverse complement strand
GGAGAGGAGGAGGGTAGTATGGTGGAGGAGAGAAGGGAAGATGGAGTGGAGGAGAGGAGGAGATGAAGTGGAGGAGAGGTGGAGTGGAGGAGAAGAATGAAGAGGTAAGGAGGAGAGAGGACACGCCCAGCCATATATACGGCATAGTAATGGCGCACCGTGGGCAGGTGCACCATTACTAATTTTTTTTTATTTTTTTTGATTTATTTTGAATTTTGAAGGCGGGAAGATACTAATGGCGCACCATGGGCAGGTGCGCCATTAGTAACTTTTTATTTTATTTTTTGATTTATTTTGAATTGTGAAGGCGGGAAGATACTAATGGCGCACCATGGGCAGGTGCGCCATTAGTAATTTTTTTTATTTTTTTGATTTATTTTGAATTTTGAAGGCGGGAAGATAGTAATGGCGCACCATGGGCAGGTGCGCCATTAGTAAGTTTGAATTTTTTTGCCTCTCCGGATCTTAAAAGCCCCGTATCTTTTTTTCTGTTAGGTTTTTGAGGATTTTGAAAATGTGTAACGGGGTTCGCCCGATTAAATTGGGATGTAACTTTTCGAGTAGATGATTTTTCATATAAAAAACTTTTTCATCCGAGTTCGTATGCAAAAATTATGCCCATTTTTAAAAATTCTCGAGAGATTTTGCAAAAAAGTCGAAAATTCATGTTTGTAAATTTTGCTAACAACTAGACCACATATCACAATCTTATTTTCTTTTATCTTTTTGACATTTCTATCATTTTCTTTTATTTTTTTTGAAACTGAAAAGGCGGTCCACACGGGGGGTGCATACGGGGGAATGTTTGGGCCAAACTACTAATGGCGCACCGTGGGATGGTGCGCCATTACTAGTAGTTATTAGTAATGGCGCA
>NC_057811.1:21291341-21293427 GCF_018294505.1 Triticum aestivum | reverse complement strand
CGTGGGAGTGGTGCGCCATTACTGGGAGTGGTGCGCCATTACTAACTAGTAATGGCGCACCACTCCCACGGTGCGCCATTAGTAGTTTTGAAAAAATTAAAAGAAATTTTTTTTACTAATGGCGCACCAACACATGATGCGCCATTAGTATTTAGTAATGGCGCACCACATGTACAGTGCGCCATTAGTGTCCATATTGGCTATAGCTGTTTTTGTAGTAGTGGTCCATAGGTGGGTTGCCCGGCTCCTGTGATTGCCACCTTAGAGCATCTCCAGCCGCGCCCCCAACAAGCCCCCCAGGCCACTTTTTCAGTGCCGGCGCCGAAAACACGCCCAGTCGCGCACCTAGGACGCTGATATCCGCCGGTTCGGCCTGTTTTTGGGCCCGGCGATCGCAGGCCGAACCCCGCGCACTGGGGGGGCGCTGGGGAGCTCCGGCGCAAGGGAAAAGCACGGCTAGCCCACACCGTCAGGCGAAAAGTCAAGTTTTTCTTCCTCGACTCGCCTCCCACCCCCCGCGCCCTCGGCCGCCACTAGCTGTATCCCGGCGCCTCCCACCGCCCTTCACCGCTAGATAGCCAATCCCCGCCGAAAAAAGAGAGAGGTTCACCGAGGCAGCCCCCTCCACCAGCAGCTGGGTGTTTTTGCCGCCGTTTCTGGCCGCGGTGGGGCAGTTTAGCGGCGGGTACGCGCCCACCGGGCGCAAGGTGTTCGGCGATTTGCCTGCCTCGGCGATGGACTCGGACGACGAGGAAGAGCTCGCCGCGCTGCTGGAGGAGGAGCCAAGGCCGACGTCCAGGAAGATGAGCTTGTCATGGTGCTCGCCGCCCTCGCCCAGCTGCTGGCGAGCAATGAAAAGCCGCGGCGAGGTTGCTCGGTGCGGGGGCGGATGAAAGCAAAGAACCGGCATCATCTCGAAGGCTACTGCATGCTCTAGTCCGACTACTTCGCCGATGCTCCACTCCACGACGACAAAAAATTTCGGCGCCGTTATCGGATGAGCCGAAAGCTCTTCCTCAGGATTGTGAATTCCATCCGGGAGTGACAGCTACTTCAAGTGCAAGATGGATTGCACCGGCAAACATGGATTCACCTCGATCCAGAAGTGCATGACAGCGATGAGGATGCTTGCATACGGAGCTCCTGGTGATTCACTCGACGAATATGGGCGCATGGCCGAGTCCACCACCATTGAGTGTTTCTACAAGTTCTATCGGGCACAGGTGGCAGTGTTTGGACCGCAATACATGAGAACACCCAATGCGGAAGACACTGCTTGGATCCTAGCACAGAATGCAGCAAGAGGATTTCCTGGGATGCATTGGAAATGGAAGAACTGCCCATTTGCTTAGCAGGGGATGTACAAAGGCGCCAAAGGCGGTTGCAGTGTGGTACTTGAGGCGGTGGCCACACAGGACCTCTGGATTTGGCAATCCTTCTTTGGTGTGCCAGGAACTCACAATGACATCAACATGCTGCAGTCATGCTCCAAAGTACATGACCAACACCAACATGTAATACTACCAAACATGACATTCGACAGAAATACTACACTACAAAAAAAGACACATCCGTGACATTTTGGGCCGAACGATATTTTTTCTGTCATACTTATGACACTTCTGTGACGATAATTGTGACAAAACCCAGTATCATCATAGATGTGGTGGGCTCCTACTTCTATGACAAAAAATCATGACAAAAAATGGGCTTTTCTTCCTGGGCGGGCCGGAGACGCAGCTGCATGATATTCTTTGGGCCGTCCATGACGGAAAAAACCATGGTAGAAGCGAGGGCTAGGAAAATATCGGGGTGTTCCCTGTTACGGTGGGTGGTCAGGGCCGAGCGATGCACGGAGGTTTGCGCGTTTCTCTCGTACACCCATGCACGCAGGTGCGAGGCGTTGGGCTCTAGCTGAACCCGAGTGAGGCGTTCGCCTACTGAACCTGAGCGATTGCACTGCAGGGTACGCGTTACTGAACCCGAGCGATCGATCGATGGCTGTTAGCTGAACCCAATCGAACGATTCCTTCGCTACTGCTGCTAACAGAAGCCAATCGATGGTGCCTCTAGATGAACAGTGAGT
>NC_057811.1:21262907-21291052 GCF_018294505.1 Triticum aestivum | reverse complement strand
TGAACAGGACCCCGATCGATCGAGCCGGTTGGGGCTGGATGAACAGGACCCCGTGGAGGGCTGGATGAACAGGACAACCCCGTGAAGGGCTGGATGAACAGTAGATGGTGGAGGGCTGGATGAACAGTAGCCCGTGGAGGGGTGGTTGAACAGGAGCCCGTTGAGAGGGCTGGTTGAACAGTAGCCGGTGGAGTATCGCACGGTGGAGGTTGGATGAACAGGAGCCCATGGATGAACAGTCGCAGGTGGAGGCTGGAGGAGGTCGACGATGGATGAACAGTAGCCCGTGGAGGCTGGAGGGAGTCGACGGTGGAGATGACCAGTATCCCGTGGAGTCCCGTTTTGCGGTATGCCACACCCCTCCCGATGAACAGGACCCCCGTTTTGACCGTAGCGCTCCAACACAAGTCCGTTTCCTCTGTTTTGCGGTACGCCACAGCCCTCCCGATCAACAGGACCCCGTTTCGACCGTAGGAGGTCCAACACAAGTCCGTTTCCTCTGTTTTGCGGTACGCCAGACTCCTCCCGATGAACATGATCCCGTTTCGAATGTGGCCGGTCGAACACAAGGCCGTTTCCTCCGTTCGGTGGTACGCCAGGCCTCGTTTCCATCGGTTGTTCCCTCCAAGCCCTCCCGTTGAAAACGACGACACATTCCGTTCCGACGCAGCCGGTTGGCTCCCCATGAACACGACGACGACGCTGTTTCTCCGTTCCGACCCAGCCATGCACACGAGCCCTGGCCGTACGTATGCGCGAGTAGGCGTTCGAGACCCCGCCCGTATGTACGTACGTGGCCGTATTTTCTTTCTTGCACCCTGGCCGCTGTACGTATGTGTACATGCTACGTGCGCGCCTCTACTACGACAAGTGCACATCTACATAGATTAGTATGTACGTACACGTTCACGACCAGAATGACAACGCTACATACGCTTCGACCAGGTGGGTCCCGACTGTGCGTGCGAAGATGTAGCTGGTGGGTCCCAGCAGTCAGGGGGCGAATCTTTTTTTTTGCCCGGACGCACTTCCTTGCGTGCGAAGATGTAGCTGGTGGGTCCCAGCAGTCAGGGGGAAACTTTCTTTCACGAAATACGGTGGCCCGTTCGGTGGGTCCCTGCTGTCACGTGGAGGAATAATTATTTTGCGCATAATAAGGAGGCACTTCCCTGCGGCCGCCATGGACCCAGCTGTCAGCCTTTCCACGTATAGTACTCTTCCGATGAAAGTCGTTCCTTGACCTCGTTGACCACGCCGTGCCGAGAGCACCAGGGCGGTGGACGACGGCGAGGCCTAGGAAGGGGACGACGCGGAGCCGGGGAAGACGCGACAGTGGAAGCCCGCGCGGAGATGTCTACGAGGGTTCACTGGTTCGGCTGCAGTGTGAGGCTGTCGTCGCCGCAGAATAACAGGGGGTGTGGGTGAGTGGAGGGATTGCCTGGCCAGCGGTGGGAGTAGTAGGGGGCGGTGAGGCCTCCGCGGCAAGACAGCCGGCCACGGGAGGCAGGAGCAGGTGGCACAACCGGTGCTGCTTTGGGCGGCTGGAGCAAGAAGACCAGAGGTTGAAGAAGCACTACGGCCGCTGGATGGAAAAACTCTACAGTGCTCACGCCTCAAAAACAGAAATACTACTCGAGCTAGCCAATTCTCTCGTTTATATTGACTACATAGGTTGACAATGGTGTGGGAACGTGACGTCAGGAAACCAGGAGGAAGCAAAAAAGTATTGTTCTACATAATAAGAAGGCACTTGCGTACGTACGACTATGGCCCTAGTGGGTCCCTACTGTCATCCAGTGAAAATAAAGTCATCTCCTGAATCCTCATGTTCATTGACCATGTTAACAATGCTCGGCGCCACGGCGAGCGCAACAACTCGAAGGACGATGGAGAGGGCCTCGCGGGCCCTACGGATGGTCTGATATAGCGCCCGCTGCTCATTCAGGAAGCCAGGATCATCGGACACTTATGAGCACCTTCGAGAGACTGAGACGGCATGAAACGGTAATGCCGCCCTTGGGAGCTCTGGTTTATTTCACACCTGTATTAAGATACAAGTGTAATTTACTCGTCATCATAAACAACGCGTAAAATACAGGCGTAATGAAACCGAGGGCTCGAGGTCTGTAAGTAAAACCGACGGGTTACGCGTGTAATTTGAGAGACCAGTGTATATATTACTAGTCAAAATCGACCAACCAAGCGCTTCTCCCGAGACCATCTACTTTTATTTACAAGCGTCAGTTTTACAAGCGGTTTTGGTTGGAAAACAATGATCCAATCACGACCTAAGATGATGAGTTGGTCGGAAGATCATATGGTTTCACGTCTAACCTACCCGACTTGTCGTATAGGCTATGAATGAAACATAAGACGATGAACTTCTTAAGCACGAAAACAACAGAAGAGGATGATCTTCGTAACAAGCAAATCACTGGCATTAGATCGACATGCAAAACAATACGAAGCATTATTCTCAGGAGGCACGGTGAACAACTCGTGATGCCGCATGCCACAACATTCCAAGCTCAACTTTGCAATCAAACACAAGGACTGGCATTACATAGACAATATTCAGAACAAACTCTTAACACAGGAATATCTCAGTAGAGTAACTATTTACTTCTAAACTGAACACAGGAATAGGAAAAAACAATCGACGCTGCTCACAGCAAAGGGCGTCCCACTCAAAAATATCAAATGCATGTCTTCTAGCTAACATCAATGAGCAAATTTTGACAAGGTTTTCCAATTCCAATATATTAAACTAATGTCTTCTTGCTAACATCAATGATTAAACTTTGAAAAGCTTTTCCCATTCAAAATATGTAAAGTCTACGATCGTGGAGTCCTGTCCTGGCTTCTTGTACTTGTTTGGGTACTTTTGGCCCAGTGCACTCCACCTGTTGTAGAGTTGCCTATGCTCTCTGCAGACTAGTCATGTCACCAGCGTCTAATAATACTCTGTAAAGCTTCTCGATCGTTCCTTCTGTAATGTAGCGCAAACAGTGACTGCTTCTTTCTGCAAAGTGGAACGACCAACTGGACCCAGTAATGCAGCAGTTTGCCTTAGCCACATTGGCTCCTTTTGTGCAGTTCAACTAAAATCAAAGCCGGAATAAAACCGAGCTTTAATTTTGATATCCCTGTAAGCAACAATAGGTATAAGGGAAACAATTACTAAGAAATAACGGTTGATGACTTGTACTCCTAGAAGAAAAACATCTACTGATCTACCTTATCTTAATGGGAATGAAAGCAGGAGAGTAGCAATTCTCAATCAGTGTGATTCATTCATATTAACTGAGACATTATCTTAACAATGCCTTGTTTCAACATGTATAAAGAACGACAAAGCAGAAATGTATCATTCCTAAAACAATGCAACTGATTCATTTTAACAGAGACATTATCTTAACAATACCTTGGTTAAACATGTATAAAGAACTACAAAGCAGGATAGTACCATTTGTAAAACGATGTAACTGATATATCATAACAGAGCCATTATCTGAACAATACATTTCTTAAACATGTTTTCCGGCCGATCCCTAACAGAAATGGTACTCCTGCCGATCCCTAACAGAAATGGTACTCCCGCCGGTCCCTAACAGAGTTTGTTGTATCAAAGCAACAAGCATCATGTCTGGGTTGGTACCATTTTTGTTCACTACTTAATGGGAAAAGAGAGCAATACAATAGCTTCAATTCAACATTTATTTAAAACAGTACCAATACAAGTAGCACAACATCTCAAAACACACTGCATGATCATGTGGATGAACGCAAGTACCAACCTGTCATGACGCACACAAGATCACCTACGAATCTGCCAACACGAATAGGAAATCCAATCTCGTTTTGTGCAGTTGCACTGAAATCAAGCAAAGTCGCCGGTGTGACGTTTAAGTTTGCTAGGCAACAAGTTGAATAGATATCCCTGTTTTAACAAAGGCAAAAAGGAAACAATTACTGGCCAATAAAGGAGGATGAAACAAATGGCGACAAAAAGATGCATCTAACTTATCTTGATGGAAAACAAAGTAGGACAGTAGCATTTCTAAAATGGTTGCATTGATTCATATTAATAGAGATATTCTCTTAAAACAACATTCGTTAAGAATGTAATTTACTTTTAACAGTGGCATTGCTTCAATTTTCCAGCAGCATTCTTAGATTAACAATAACAAAATAGTTGTATGGGAGATGACATGGGACATGGGACATGCCAGCACCATGTGCGTCCACACGTATAAATAGGTGATGCAGAGTATGTAGCCAAGCAACATATCTGCGTTGGTCCCATATTTGTTCTCTTTGAAACTTTTTCCTATGTGAGGGCAGCAAATCTAGTCCTGCACAAACTACCCGACCCCCCAGTTTCTTTCCCTTTTCAACGAAGAGATCGGTTCCTTACAGATGTGTGTACCGGGTTACCCCCCTTTTCCCTTTTCGACCAACAAAGCGGCTGGATAGCTAGTCTATACTACTTTCCCTTCCTCCTTTCCTCATTGAACCACGTCCTAGATTCATGCTCCACCCCACCGCACCCTTCTTTCCTCTTTGAATCAAGACCTAGATTCGACTACAGAATCGAAAAAGATCCGCATGCAGCTAGAGCAATGACGGTTTCAAAGAAACTTATACCTTAGGGTCGTCGGGATGTGGCAAGGCGTGCGGCGGGAGGACGAATCTGCCCACAATACGTACGGCAGTGAGGAAGAAGGGGTCGGTGGCCCTCCCGCACAGGCGCTGGGTGAAAGAGAACAGCCAGCTGGCAGTGGATTGCCTCCCCCGCCGAAGGCGATAGAGTGAACGCTGCACCTCCTCCCCTTCCCGGTGCAACGGGATTCGGACGCCTCCTTCACCAGCTGTGAGGGGGGAGAGAGAGACAAGAGGCCAACGCAGTCTTGTTTAGATCTGGTGAAGAGAGGGTGAGAGACTGTGAATATAGCAAACCCTAGATAAGGAATGCTGAGCCTCCATCGTGTATATATATATATGTAGTGCGGCGAGAGTGTGGAGAGTGCAAACCCTAGCGAAGAAGCGCTGAGGCTCCAGCTTATATATATACATACTGTAGTACGGACTGAGCTCCGGTGCCTTAACTGCACCTGCTTTTGGTTGTATGACAGGTGGGCCAGCCACATTTTGGGCCCACCTGTCATAGACCCAAAGGCAGGTGCACTAAAGTCAATGAAGCTGCGTCCATATAGTACTTGTGTATACGACTAATATATAGTGGAGTGGTTTTCTTATGCTCTCCATAACAATCGTTTTAAATTATGTAAGTACGAAACAAAACTCTTTATTTAACGTACCAGTGAAGAAAACTACTACTCCCTCTGTTCCTAAATATTTTTCTTTCTAGAGATTTCAACAAATGACTACATACGGAGCAAAATGAGTGAATCTACACTGTAAAAAATGTCTATATACATCCGTATGTGGTAGTCCATTTCAAACCACTTGAAAGACAAATATTTAGGAACGAAGGGAGTACTTCCGATGAACTAACGATCCACGGGTCCTGGTCGCACTTCCTGTCCTTCACGTGCGGTACACTACCCTCACTTAAGTGAACAACCACACATGCACCAAATTATCGGAAACGTGTGAGAGTGTGTACAAATAAAGATTTTTAATTTCAATTATCGGAAATGTTTGAGAGTATGTACAGTTTGCCCTCTCTAACAATTATGGTTTGTTGTGTTCGGCCTAAACTTGGTCAAACTTTACAAAGTTTGAGTTCAGTCAAATCTAATATGCGGAGTAAATAAAAATGGAAGGCTACTATGTCCATCCGGGTTTTTAGTCCATGCCATTTTTTTAATCAAAGTCAATAGCTGGACAAATAAAATTACAGGGGAGGTGGAGACAAAGTGTGAGAAGGCTTATAAATCAATACAAAACTTATGCTCTTAGTACCAACGTCGATCCTTCTTCGAGGAAACGTTTGGGTCATAGCCAATTGTGTGATAAAATTGCACCAACGTGAAAGACGACTGCGTCTCCAACGCAACCAAGGTGAAGTGACGAAGGATATCATCTTTGTGGGTAACAAGCAAAGATCACTGATGGAAGACAACTTGCTTTTCATTGAAAATCGATCAGCTTCACCAGCCGACGCAACCATGAGGCGCAACCACGAGCATCGATAGGTCATCATGGTGATGCATCATCCATTTGGCATCAAGTTTGGGTGAGGCACCTACGAAGTTCGACAAATCCTCACTGTGGTCTGTTTCTTCTCAGTAATCAAGCTCGAGGAAGGAAGAACCACGTGGCAGAGGATAGTAAGGCGGAACAACAATGGCCATCCAATTTTGTGTAGTTCCACTAAAATTGAGGAAGACATGCCCGGGTATGGAGATACGCATCGCTGTTTCCAAAAATATAAAAAGGGATATAGTGTTGTTACTTTGTTTTACAAGATTAACAACGACATCTCAATTGTAAATAAGAATTATGAAAAGTACACCAACAAACAGAAGCATCATGATTATCTTGATGGGAACTAAACTAGGATACCCGAGAAAAAAAGCATTTCTTCATTTAACCAGTGATAGTATTAGATTAGCAGCAGCAATAGGAGCATATGGACAATGACCGCACAACCACCATGTACTTTTTGTCGAAACAACATGTATACCTCCACCGAGGCATAAATCAGGGAAACTTTTCGAGTGGCATTTCCTCTATAATAGTAGGTGATGTTGGACCAGCCTACGAACCCTAACTACTATACATGGGGAGCTGGGGAGTAGTCGCATAGAAGAAAACCCGCATGCAGCGACCTGGGGAGCTGGACCAGTACAAGAAGTTATACCTCAGGTGGGCGAGTTGTCGCTTAGGCGGGCGGGCGGGATCTGCCCACACGACGGCAGCGAACAAGGGCGCGGAGGACCTTCGTCCGCGCCAGCGCCGGCTCCGAGAGGACGGTGCACATCGGCTTCCACCATCGCCGCCGACGACAACGTCAACGCTGCACCTCCTCACCTCCCGCAGCGGACGGGATTCGGCCGGATCTGTGACTACCGGTGAGGAGAGAGATAGTGTGGACACTGTCATCTTGTTTTGATATGGAGAGGGTGAGAGAGCGAAACGCGAGAAACTCTATCAAATAAGAGGCTATAATGGAGTAAAAAAATCTGTCCTTAGCAGTGGTTTTTAATAGAATACGCGCGTTCCCGGAAAAAAGAAACAAAAACTGGCGGACAATTTTTTAACATACCAAGAAAGAAAACTCGAGCAAAAACATGCCCCCGCTTCCAGGTCGCGAGAGTCGTCGCACACACATACATAGGCATAGACATGCATATCCGTGTTTACGTAAAATTCCATTTCCATCTCCATCTCCAATCATATTTGTCCAACTGGCACATTATTTACGTTGTTAATTATATACGCGGCAATATTAACGTACATCATCTCTTGTTTGCGGGCGTCCGGACCGCTGCCACGGCCGCTCCTGACCAACCCGAACCCACTTCATCACCCGCGCGTGCTTCCCGCCCGAAACGGTCAGTGCCGCATTCATGCCCGGCCAGAGCGGGCACGACCTCTCACTGGCGCCAACATTGAAGCGGCGCGCCAGCCGAGAGAGCGTCACCCGCGCCGCTTCCTGGTGCATGCGATTGCTCCGCGTTCAAAGGTCGCAATAGCCGGCCACAACTTGCATGTAAAAAGTTCTTGGGAGTCCATGCTACAGCTAGCTGTCCTCCCCCAACTCGTCAATCTCTTCCAGTAGTGCTAGTACTCCATGGCACGATCCATCGACAAGCAGGCGGGAAAGTTATCGTATACTCGGTTTGCGGTGAGTGGCATGCCGAGCGACCGTGTGGGGTCGAGCCGTGGAGGAGGGTGAGACACGAACGTGACAGACATGACGTAAATGTTGGTTTTGCTCGATGGCGCGATCCAACGAAACGAAATGTTGGTTTCTCTCCGTTTCCATTTTTTCTCCGGAAAAACGGAAAGTTTCCACTCCATTTTCATTCCAACTCCTAGGTTGCCCCGTTACAACATTCCATGAAATACAAAGGAAAACTAATACGCATGCTGATGCATCTCAATGATTCACAGATCATAGCCAATATTTACTTCACAACTAAAGACAAAAGTTGTGAGAGCGTGTATGAAATAAAAACTACTGATGGGGTCACTACGACTTAAACCCTAAACCCTAAACAGGATTTAATTTCCTGGCCAGGTAGAACTTGTCGAAGGAAAGACGGCTGCACCCTCGGATCATACGATGTTTTTGTGCAGTTCCACTAAAATCGAGCTGAGCGTCCCTGATGCCAAAGATGTTGAAGAAGTGTGACTAGAATAATATTACTGGCACTAGTTCATGAGACATAAACTCATCACAAGTAGAAGCCTGAAGAAGTAGAGAAAGATCGACATGAAGATGGAGCTACGTGGGGAGCTGCGGCAGTGGAGCAAGCCGGCTCCAAAAGGAAGATGGACTACCTGGGACGTCGGGCTGTAGCTAGAAGGGCGGTTGGGACGCGGCATCGGCCCATACCGCGGTGACCCCCGATTGGGACGCACCGACTGTGGATTTTCTCCCTCGCCGATGTCGACCGCGTCTACGCAGAATATTGTTCCCTTCCCCCAGCTGCGGGATCAGGCTGGATATGTCACCAGCGGTGTGGCCACCATCGTTCTATGCTTGTGAAGAGAGCAACCCAAGCAAGCAGGCTTGTAGCTTAGGCTCCTGCTAGTGTATATATAGTGGTTTTATTTTTCTCTCCATATCAACCATTTTATATTGCGTACATGTCATTGAAGAGTGAAATGATGGTTGCTTCTTCCGACTAACTTACTGTGTGATTTGACTGCTCCTTTAGTGGCCCCTACACGAACTCCCCCTACGTGTATGCAACAGTCACACGTACACATGGACGCAAAAACGCGCGCGACGCCCTAATGCATGCATGTCCGAGCACACGACGGAACACACACGGTCACGCTCAAGTGCTCAACCTACACGTGCATGCACACACATACTCAGCCAGGGTGAGCTAGTGACCGTATAAACCCCGGAAAATGTATATATTAAGCGTAATGAGCATATTATGAAGTCCACTAACCGTATTTTTACAAATATACAGTGACAGACAGTGTATTTACCTCGTTTGAAATTAAGCCATATTAACCGGAGTGTTGCTATGTCCCGTCAACTTGCCGAACGAGGAGATGCTTGCAGGACGGGAGAAGCTTGCGCGCGGTGGCTCGCAGGACAAGGAGAAACTTTTGACTAATGCAAGCTCTCCCTCGCTTAGGCGGTGGACGCGCAACAGTTAATTCGGTGTCAGATTGCCAGAAGCATACACTATACTAGTACTACTATTGTTCGACTTCCCGAAGAGGCGAACAGCCAAGCGCAAAGTTTACTAGTACTAGTACTACTACTATAGTCTATAGAGGTATGTACTATACTAGTACTAGGAACCGGATGGAGGAGCGTGTGCCCTCTTATTATATTTTTAAAATGTGATAAAGCAATCTTCAACACATTTGGTTCTCTTCGAGGGTTCTCGCATGTGATAATGGAAGTTGATTGCATGGAACACTCGCCACAATTCTCGCTTAATTCTGGCTCATATCCTGTTACAAATAGGAGCGCTCGGTAATATTTCCTCTTTTTTTGTTCTTTAGCATGTAAACAGGTTAGCAAACCTTGCGGCGCATCTTTGTGCGAACCGTGCTTGCTACACTTTGAATGTGGCCGAGAGCTGGCTTGATGAAACACCTCGCTTCCTACTTCTTTTTTTGCGGGGTACCTCGCTTCCTAGTGACCAGTGTCTTGGCTGATCGTCCTAAGAATGCTTATATATGAATAAAGCTCTCTCATTTACCCGCAAAAAAGATTAAGCCATATTAACTGGAAAGGAGGGAGTATGGACTAGCACTACTTTTTGGTGTGTCCCGTCAACTCGCAGAACGAGGAGAAGCTTGCAGGACAAGGTGAAGCTCGCTTACGCCTTTTGACTAATGCAACCAACCCTCGCCCAGACGGTGGACATGCATCAGTTCATTTGGTGTCAGATTGCCAAAGGCATACACTGTAGTACCGAACATGCGGAGTACCATCATTATTCGACTTCACGAAGAGGCGAAGAGCCAAGCGCAAGGTTTAGTAGTACGAGTAGTACTACTACTAGAACCGCATGGTGGAGCGTCTGTACTCTTATTTTTGTTAATCTCTGATAAAGTACACATTTATTCCAGAGAAGGGCGGAAAACGGCAGCCCAACATGTAATGATGATATCGATCAACCGTGCTCGAATATATCTTGGCCTCCGTGTGAGCCCGTCTGTGTGTTCTCGCTCCTCGTCTCTCTAAAGGAACGGCGGGTTGGCCATTTTGCCGTCAATTGAGATTGGTTTGCTCACACTCCGGTCCCACATGTCAGTGATATGCCAACAGGAGGTGCGTTGACCGACTGGCCATACGCGTACTTGGTTTTGCACCTTCATACTACTCTTCCCTCCTTCACAGTTTACAGGGCGCGCTTCATTACGATGCATTTCTCTCAATGCATTTCCACCACCAGAGAGACTATAGACGCGTTTGGTTTAATGCTCAATTAATTAGGGCGTGGTAACTGCAATCAAGTCCACAATTTTCTCTCGATGTGCTCCCTCCGTCCGGGTTTATTAGGCCTAAAGACAACTTCTCTTGGACCAAGACACATAGTTATTTGTTCACATTAATTCTTCTATTTCACTCCCAATGCACTCTCTCACATGCATGCAGCCAATGAAAAAGCACGCATGCAGCGTATTAATTCCCCAACCATGGCATCAACAACAATGGCTTTCAATGCAACCAATGAAGTGATTGCATGTATGCACCTTTACAAAGCGAGGCCTTATAAAAAAGTACATGCTTGTGATGCCGTGAGGCCTAATAAACCCGGACGGAGGAAGTACTACGGAGTGGAGTAAGTGCATGCATGTGTGTACCTGGGGTGGAAGCACTGCATGCATGTGTGTACGCATTATTTCCTCTAGTAAAAGACGCCGTGCTATAACTACCAATGCTATTTTTCAGGCCGATCGCTAGTCGCCTTGGTCCCAAAGATTTTTTTTTCTGAAGCGCGCTCTATAAACAGTGACGGATGGAGTACTATGGGCGGATTCAAAGAAGAGCGTATTGATGGTTGCTTCTTCCGAGCAACTTACAGTGGGAAAGGTGGGGCTTATGATTTGACTGCTCATTACTCACTATTAATGCGGCGCAACGACTGGGCTGAGTCTCCCATGCGGCTGTGCTCTACCCCCTCGGTTCTTAAATATACTCCGGAGTATTTGTCTTTCTAGAGATTTCAACGAGTGACTACTCAAATATTTGTCTTTTTAGAGATTCATATGGACTACTACATACGGATGTATATAGACATATTTTAGAGTGTAGATTCACTCATTTTGCTCCGTATGTAGTCACTTGTTGAAATCTCTAGAAAGACAAATATTTAGGAACGGGGGGAGTACACATACGAAGCAAAATGAGTAAATCTACACTCTAAAATATGCCCATTTGAAATTTGTAAAAAGGCAAATATTTAGGAATGAAGGAGTATAATTTTGTGCATGGCACATGGACCCGGATGCTGAAGAGGCTTCTGGCAATGCTATCAAGCTTCCAGCATTTGTTTACATAACTAGCAAAGTGGCCCGCTCGATGCGCAGGCTAGAACTTTAGAAAGTTTAATAGTGAGATATACTAATATTTAATTTTTTAAAGACAATTTGGGACCAAATATGATGATGTTGTAAATACAAGACTTTCGATAACTTAGTTTGGCCTTAGGTGTGTTTGGTTTTCTCATTTACTTAGAAATATATATGGTATCCATTCATCATTTAAGAATGCAAAGTTACATTGTTAGGATTTTAGCCTTTTATGATGATAAGATATTATTTTATTTCTCTAAAGAAAAATTAGAACCAAATGTCGTAACATTTGCATATATGAGTTTTTTTACCAATATATATGTATAGATGCAGTAATCACGTATGTTCTTGTGATGTATACTGGATGTTTGCTTAGGTGAAGGGGTGACAGTGGCTCTTTGTGTGGCAGTTCGAGAAAATCGTTTTCATCCTCGAGAGTGGGAGCCCGACTTCGACGTCGGATTCTTCCATTTGTTGTTGATGCCTAAAAGGGTCTAAAGGTTTTATCCTTCTTTGAACTACAAGCTGAGACGTGTCTAAAGCGTATACCCTTTTCTGTTGAGTGATCTCCATCTAGTATTGATTCTTGTTTTTGATATTTTAAATAAGTAGCAGGCTATATCCATCATGCCATATTGTCCATAACAGTCATGTTAGCGTATAGACGTTAGTCTTCTTATCCATGACGTAACTCATCACCTTGGTTGATACTACATAGGTGCATCACCGGCAGGCCTACATATGGTTTTAGCTCGTGCTTTGGCATTCCAGGAACCGTAAGTTGTTTGAGAATTCCGTTGGATATAACCATTTTTATTTCACAATTTAACATTGTTGATTTGCATACTGTGTCACAACTTCCATAATTCATCAGATATATATCATCAACCTATTTTTCATGAAAATTAGTTTTTAAATTTTTATAAGTAAAAAAATTGTTCACAATTAATCAGTGATACCAAGTGGGAAAACTTGCCAAGGCCCAAATGTGATCCATCAGACCTGAAATAATAGAAGGGCGCTGCAAGTTGACCACAACTTTGAAAAATTTGACCGCATTCACTCAGATGGAAAATTGATGGATTCAAGGGCGTCTTGCTTGGAAAAAAATAGAAATGGTATTGAGCAAAGGTTCTGTGTGCGTCATGGTCACATACCAAAAAGTATGATTTTGCATCAATAATGATGAAATCAGATCCAATACACAACAGAAATGAAATCAAATGATATACTGTACCAAGTACTCCCTCAAATTCTCTAAAAGATATCGTTTTTGCATATTCAGTGTTATACTTTTGGATCTTTGACTATAAATAATTTTTTGGTTAGGAACTTAATATGTTAACGACCTAGCAAATAAACATATATTACAATAAGAATTAGATTTTACAAATATGTTAGAATAATAACTTGGTCAAAATTACATTTTTCTAAATTGTGTTGATTTCCAGAATGGAAGCTTGAAGTTGCACAAACCTATATATATACCGATGAAGAATGTAATAAATATTTGGGGCGAACTCACTCACTTATTATATGTGCGAAGATATCAAGATATTTAAATTGCGATATTTTCAATTGAATGCCGTTTTGAAAGATTAGTTATTTTTCTTTGTCAATTAGACCCATCTTGACACGAAGCATTCCTTGTGAAGCAAAGTAAACCAAAATAGATCAAGACTAATCTATCAACGTGTGGTTTTGGTGTGGCCAAATTTGGTATTAGTTACCAGCCAAGATCTGGAGCAACAATGTTCATCATTGATGAAATGGTCCGGCTTGTCGAGGATGGACGTACGGCGGGTAAGAGCTACATGAGCTGCTCCTCGCAGCATCCATTGAGTCTCGTGTCTAACATCAACTTTCCTTCATATGTGAGATTAATGGTCCCAGTGGGAATTCAAAGAACGATGAAAAAGACAACCTAAATAAGAAAATAATTGGGAGCTCATGGATTCAGGCTCACTCACCCATCATCTATACCGTAGGCGCCACTAATTGAAACCTAGATCTACATGCCTGGTCTCTCTCATTGATTGACTATTGTTGAATATTAATTAGAGAGTTTAGGCGCTGCCAAGTTTTGAGCATTAGTTACGGCTTCATTTCCATGACGTAATGTTGCAAGTGAACTTCTTGTCCGCAGTCAAAGAGCTACACAATTTTGTCGTGGCTATGCGAGCTCTTGGCTGCTACGCTACCAATACTAGTAGACTGCCCGTGCGTTGCCACGGGCTTTGTAAAATTTGTACTTGTTGCATATCGAATTTAATATGGACAGAAAAGATAGCCAATAACACAAAAAAATGATTTAAAATCCCCTTCACTTGCAATGTATTTCGATAAAAAATCGACTGTATAATAGAAAGACCTATCATATCTGATTCACAAAATAAAGAAGGGGCTACAAAAACATTGAACTCTTTATTGTGCTCTGCATTACAAATGATAATAACACTTGAATGCCTTTATTATTTATGCTTAAGATACCATCTCACAAAAGCAAGTGTATTGTTATTATCCATTAATTGAAGACAAACACATGGAGTATTTTGTTCCCTTTAAACAAATGTTCGAACAAGTTACAACCAGAAACCCAATTCCGTAAAAAAAGAACTTGATTGCAATATGCAAAAGCCTATATTCTAGAACATGCAATTCACCATTTAGGTACTACTGCAACAAAACACATCTTCTAGAACATGTTACCTATCTTGGGAGAGGTAAATACATCAATCTTTGATAACATTTATTGTTAAAAAATTGTGTATACATTTATTTGTATTTTTATAATATTGTGATAAATTCATTGATGATTTTCTTCTAGTTTGTTTGAGCGGTGTAACGCCTGATTTGGTGTATCGGTTCAAAAGTAACTCACATAAGACTCAAAAGGAAATGTGTGTTGTAGTGTGAACTCTGACATAAACCGACCGAAGGGAAAGCCTAATTGGTATACACTCAGACTTTAAGCTCAAATATAAGTGTGAATCATAGGCAGCATCAATTGTGAACAACAAGGCTAAAATTTGCACAGAGAATATGTTGTTGCAAGTTTAAAACATATGTTTTTTTTCCGTTTTAGCACAAAACTTGAAAAATACACAGTCGGATTGAGGAGAACACAAGTCTATAAGATTAGTCCTATCAATTGTTCATTATTCTATTAGCAACTAAAATAGAGAGATAGATAGATATATAGAGAAACAATACCTAATCAGATCCCCCAAACATCGTGAGGCAATATAAAATGTCTAAAAAAAATATAGTTCTCTGAAATATTGCAAGGGAGCCCCAAGACATTGGCACTCTAAATTGCTTAGAGCTTAAATGCTTAATACAATCATGCTTCTCCATTTTGAGCCAATCCACCTAACGTGGACTACTTCATTAATACATGCAATCATTCCAGATAGCCTGCAAAACAAGAGGTAAAAGTCAGTAAATATTGTACAAATAATTTTTTTAGTTGAATTGAAAGGCTCAAATTAAAAATCAACAAATACATGCAGGGTTATTTCATACTGCTAGTTTATTGAGCACCATTAACCTCCTTGTCGGCATATAATGTATAATCCAAAATCATATTACCAATTTTGGGGCAACTTTATACTACTTGCGAATATAAAGAATATGATTAACTAACAAATATTGGATTGTAACAGATGTGAAAAAAAATACTTCTATGCTTCAAGGAATCATATGTTGTGAGTATCGTCTGGAAGCTTTTAGGATAAATAAGGATAGAGGGCTGTTTTGTTCAAGGAAACAGAATGACTCTCCTTACACCAAGTCTAAGTTCATCATCATTCATCATTGTTACATGTATAAAATGGGGAAATACACAATGAATAAGAGGAATACGGATAGAGAGCTGTTAACTTCATCGCACTGTTCATTTGCTTATACTGAATAAATAAGATAAAATCCCCTGTGACAAATCTATTTATATTGACAAATGAATTCCCTCCATTTGTTAAAAAGATGCCTATTTGGTTGATCTGGAAGGCAAAGGAGAATTTCGAAACATGTATATGGTACCTTGCTAGAAGGAAAAAGATAACTGATATACTTGTCTCAAAATCAGAATGGATGATAGAATTACATAGAGCGGTTTGCCCATTTCGAAGATTCTCAGTGTTGTAAGGAACTGTGTTAACGAATTCCCACAGAAAATATAGCGTCTGATTCCAGGAAATGATTTATTTCTGTTACTCACAAACAACATGTACAACATTGAGAAGCTCCTCGTGAATCAAGCTTACAACACTGAGCATTAGAAAATCATACTCTCTTCTTGCTAGCCGGTGGTGAGAAAACATGTGCTGCAATTAGTATTGAAATGAGAATCTCATCCAGTATTTAGGCCTGAAAATTTCACCATTGGTACTCATGAGAATTAGTCAATACTAAAAAGAATGGTGTAGCTCTCGCAAGAAATTTCATATAACTCCACTGCTGGTTCTTCGGTGTCTGAATTTCAGCATATATGTGAATATTAAATCGACCTCACATATCTAAAGAAATTAGGAAAAACACCAAGGCCGCAGTACGACTCCTGTGTCTTTGACAGTTTCGGCACGCCTACCGCGTCCTCGCCGGTTGTGGCGGGACCCCTACATCCTTGGTGGCGGCCACGGTGCCCACGTCCACCTGCATCCACGTTTGGGCGGTACTGGGGCATGCGGTGGCACTGGAGCAGCCACACACTTGTACCCGGCACTACTGCGTGTCAATGCAGATTAGAGAGATATATAGTTTAGGATCCAGAGATGGAAGAAGATATCTGGGCCGACACTGCTCTCGTTGATTAAAAAATCCCTAATACCATCCCCCAGCAGCGGGCCCTCTCATCCTCTTCAAGGGTGCCTACCGCCTCGCGCTACTCCTTTTCCCGCTTATCTCCACCGGCGCTCACCTTTCCGCTGGTGCCATCCGTCATGCCCTTCATCATGCCCTTCGTCTGACAACAAAAATAATTTGTTGTCAATATGTATTGCCAATTAGGCATGAACAATCATTGCAAACTCAAAATTCGATTAATGTAAAAGAAGGAGCTCGATGTCAGATTACTTGATCTTTCGTAGAGAAAAACAAAATACTAAACCAAACTTTGCTAGAACAGCAGGAGATCAGCCCAAATAGCTGCTCCATCACCATATGCATAGTTATAAGATAATTAAATATTCGGATTCATCTGCACGGGCATCAAGTTTCATTAAAGGGTTCAGATTTATTTTAGGGTAGAGAGACTTTAGATGGTTTCTATCTCCCTAAATTCTAACCCCAATGTGCATCTCTGTCCCTGTTTCTTACATCCTCACTCACCGACTAGATCAAGAAGAAGCACCCAGATCATGATTCATGTATTTTAAATTCAAAAGACAAAAAATTAACATCAAAATAATCTCGAATAACAATGTCACCACCAATACCAAAATTGAGAAGTACGCTAGATGGTCTTTCCGAATTTGTGAGATTTCCATATATCTAGATCATATGTACACGGGCTCATGTCTAGATCACTTTCATCAAATACTCATCATCAACTTAACTTGGATAGTTGGTCAGATGTGCCATGGATAGTTGGCCACATGTGCCGTGTGGTACGTCTAGATCACTTGTTGGGCGTATTTAGGACTGCTCTCAACGTACAGGTAGCCACTCCTATATGTACAGGTACCTCACCGTACCGGTTCTCACCGTACAGGTAGCCCCCTCACTGCACAGCAGCCGCTCACACAAGTCACTTGTCCCCACCACGGCGTTGCTCTGCCGACCTCCTCTCGCGTCAGCCTCCACAGCCTCGTGCCCATGTCCTCTCCCCACCATGGCCCCGCGCCACCCCGCCATGGTCTTGCCCCACAACCAACGCCGTCGGTATCACATAGATCGACGTGCGGCCCCGCCATGGTCCCGCCCCACAACCAACTTCATCGGTATCATAGAGATCGATGTTGTTGCTGGCGTCCATCCTCGGCGACGACGACCTGGCATGGCTCTAGGCCAAGGCGGTTGCCGAGGCGAAGAATCTCTGCCTGGCCGCCTAGAAGGGCGTGCAGCTGGCGGCCAAGCTGCCGTCCAAGCACACTCCACCCGCGGTCTTCCTGCAGGTCGTATTGTGGCTGAAGATACTAAAGATACCAAAGATAAACGCAGAAACTTTAAAAAGATCATCTCAACAAGGTATGCAAGTAATTTCTTTTGGGTGTTTGAATTGCCACATCTTGGGTTTTGTTTTCAGTCCATTATATATTCTAGGGACAAACTTCATCTCATTTCTTAGACCAAATAATATTTAACTACATGACCAGATTCACGTAAACTAATTTGCAAGGTTTATTCGATTTTGTGCATGACAAGGGGCAAGTAGAATTTTTTCTGTATGCACTTAGCAAGATTAAAGTAACAGGCACAAAGTGAATCAAGTGTCTTCAACAAGCAATTTAAAAGTGAAAGTAGATAAACAACTTACTAATCCACATAGAAGAGTGCTGAGTATTGAAATTTGATTTGCCGCATTACAATGGTCCGCTATGGTCCTGCAGTAATATGTGTATGACAGCAAAAGGATCTTCGAATCAGTATGTACACTAACTTATCCATTATAATTCGATATAGTATATGAGATAACTTGAACATCTCTAGATACCAGTGTGGAAAAAATATAACAACCAAATTGCACGTGTGGACTTTCATATGCACATTCCCAGACGCTACAAACTTGATCAGAGCCGAGAGCAAGGAAATGCATATCACAGTTGCAATGACCGCTAGGAGAACCCTCTCCACATCTGCGTGTTGAGAGACTTGAGATATTAATTTTGCAGGCACTCCACACAAGCACATGCATGTTATGTTAGCAAAGTAGAAGAGCCATCATCTTAAGTTAGGGTATACATTATCATTTTGGGTATGATCAAATGGAAATACCTGCTCATGTCGTCCTCTGATCCACTCATCCAAATCATCCTACAAAGCTCATGCATAATGGTTTAAGAAATAAAGTATATATGCTCAAAGGACGAGATTGATAGCTAACAAATAGTTGATGCTTACAATTAGCTTGTGGTCTCCTCCTCCAACATGTGTTTCCTGTTTGAGTGTTGTGAAAGGTCAGGAGGTCCAGGCAGGTCAAGGCGATGGCCACCTTCGACTTTGGCAATGCAAACCCCCTCTCGATGGCCCTCTCCACAACATCATCCATCCGCGTGTTGAGAGACTTGAGCTATTAATTTTGCAGGCACTCCACACAAGCACATGCATGTTATGTTAGTAGAGTAGAAGGGCCATCATCTTAAGTTAGGGTATACATTATCATTTTGGGTATGATCAAATGGAAATACCTGTTCATGTCGTCCTCTGATCCACTCATCCAAATCATCCTAAAAAGCTCATGCATAATGGTTTAAGAAATAAAGTATATATGCTCAAAGGACAAGATTGATAGCTAACAAATAGTTGATGCTTACAATTATCTTGTGTTCTCCTCCTCCAACATGTGTTTCCTGTTTGAGCGTTGTGAAAGGTCAGGAGGTCAGGGCAGGTCAAGGCGATGGCCACCTTCGACTTTGGCAATGCAAACTCCCTCTCAGTGGCCCTCTCCACAACATCATCCAACATATTGACGTTTAGCTGACTAAAAGGAACTATAGAAAGGAAAGGGGAAAATGTATCATCAGATAATTCTTTGGGCCAAACAGCAGAATCTTACTTGATTCATGAAATTACACTGCTAGGTGCTTGCAGAAGAAACAATGGCACGAGGAAAGATTCGTGTATGCATGTGCCTTTAGCAAGCAATAGCAAGAGGCAAAAGAATAATAATAAATAAATGCTCAAATAATAATCTTTGAAAGGGGGGGGGGCGTTACACTGTATTTCAGAATAATCCATTGATTTTATGATAAAACCAAATATGCAGCCGAATAAAAAATTATACAAGGTGAGTAGTAGTAGATGAGTTTTTGAATGGATCACTTTCCTACCACAAGGACTGCCGAAAAACAGTGCTAAAATATTATAAAGCATTTCATCAAGCATTCCTGCTCAGGTCCTAGGTATTGTATAATCCTTTCTTGCCATGTATGTATTCCGATACACATACAGCCTAAAATGCGGTAGTTAACAAAAGTCAAGACACTATAAAAATATATTAAAAAAAACTTCACCAGAATAGTCTCGGTATTCAATTGCTATCTTCTGATGACATCTGGGTCATTGTATTTTGAAATTGCAAACTGACAATAATTAACTGCAAGAATTGCCCGTTCATACATCTCCATCTGTCCATATTCACAAGGATTTCGCTGTCATAACTGTAGAGTATTTACTATTTACAGTGATTAGGCGCGCACACACACACACACACACCCTAAAATCAAACACAAGGATCAACAAAAACACCTTATCTTCTTTTACTTCCATCACATTCCATTTCTTTTGACAAAAGCTAGCGAGTTCTTGCAGTTTCAATAACAAGCAGGTAGTTGAAACTCACATCAAACTAATGTTCCAACTATACAAATAAAAAACTAAAAATGAAAAAATGGAGATGGGTATGCTTGTTCAAATAAAAAAAGTCACATAAACTAAATTTTCCTAATAAAACCTCCTTGGATAGCTTATTCTAATTAAAATGTTTAATATCAAGTGAGCAACATGTTCCAGAATAATGATAATTAAATGAAAGCAATTGGCTAGTTAGTAGTCCATCTGTAAAGAAATATAAGAGCATTTAGATCACTACTTTAGTATTCTAAACGCTCCTATATTTCCTTACAGAGGATGTACATACAGTTGCAGGAAGGTAAGTGTGCATATACAGGACAAAAGCAGAAAATGTTCAACGTCAGGGCTATGAGATTAACATACCAGCTCTATCAACTGTTATTTCTAATTTAGTAAATTTGGTACAAAGCTTTTATAAAGCAGCCCTTAGAACCTCATGTTTCTGAAAAATGTAATTATAACAGAAGAAATGAGATGTGTTATGTACTGCAGACTGTACTACCAAGCAAGCAAAGAAAACAGAGTTTGAAATTCAGATCATTTCAGTACCTTATTCAGCATGCATAATAAACCTTATTCAGCTTGGTACTCACAAATACATTGATTTTGAAAGAGCAAACATTTCCTGCATCGAACTTGAATTTCTTTAAGATGTGATTGGGAACACTTGCTAGTGTCCAACATAGCCTATGTCAAGTCTGCACAAGACACCTAGCCAGACATCGAACTTGAATTGGCAGAATCAGCCTTTTCTCGTCTGATGGGTTGTAGTTTATTCATTTTTTTTCTTTCAAAATGGCATCGCTTGGTACAAATTTACGTAGGCACGCAGGCGAAGCCGTTTGAAGCTACAGCCAACATCAGCAAGAATTCAAGCGAAAGGCGCTGGGATAATAGGAAATGATCATATGACGAAGAATTAAACATAAAAAAGAAAATATTTTTAGAGAAGGAAGAACATTTCAGGAGGATCTGATGAACCTGCTACGCATACTCATATGGACTTACGGTTCCGGTGAAGTGGAGCTGATGGAAGAGGGGATCACGAGCAGTGGCGGGATGGTCGACGCTGGAGCTCATGGCGAAGTGGACCTGTGGTGCAGCGGCGGGGGAAGGGGTCGTTGGCGCGCAGGGCAGCGGCCGCGGTGGGACGTGGGGGCGGCGGCCGCGGCTGGATCTGGGCGCGACGGCCACGACTGGAGCTGGGGCGGCGGCCGCGGCGGGAGGTGGCGGGGCGGCCGCGACGGGCGGTGGCGCACCGCGAGACGGGTTAGCGTTTGAGGGAGGAAGATGGGGGAGGGGATCGGCGGCGGTTGCGAGGGCGAGGGCAACGGCGAGGGGATCTGGTGTGGCATCGCTCGAGGGCACCTGGAGGCTTCGCTCGCTCGCTCGCTCGCTCGCACGTTGCCAGTCCAAGACGGGTTTTTTTCGCTGGTTTTCTTTCGTCGGTTTTTTTTGGCGTGGAGGGGAGTACCTGGAGGCATCGCTCCCTAGTAACATTGGTTGGTTCGATTTTTTTGGCGTGGAGGGAACTACTTGGGAGGTAGGAGGGAGGACGAAAATAAACCGTGGTAGGTGGGACGAAAATAAACCCTGAACGGAGACTACCAACTGAGACATTAAGAGTAGAGATAAATGCCTAAAATCTCCATTAATATATTTGACGACCAGTGGAGAATATCTGAGCAACCACTGACAAATGAACATCCAGAAAGGTTTAGCATGAGAAGGTTTGGGGCAAACCTACACACATATATTAAAGACTTGCCTTCAGACATCTTTTCCAACAGGCAATGCACACACATCATGCATGCATGCATGCATGCCTATATGCACACTTTTCGTTCCAGCTAAATGCATGCACGTACATCGCAACCTAGACATGCATGCATGCATGCATATATCCAAGGCGCACATGCACACGTTTTTTGTTCAAGCTAATTGCATGCATGCATATAGGCATATAGCAAAGCCAGGGCTCACCGTATGTCTAAATGCCTAAAATCTCCAATTAATATATTTGACGACCAGTGGAGAATATCTAAGCAATCACTGACAAATGAACATCCAGAAAGGTTTAGCATGAGAAGGTTTGGGGCAAACCTACACACATATATTAAAGACTTGCCTTGAGACATCTTTTCCAACAGGCAATGCACACACATCATGCATGCATGCATGCATGCCTACATGCACGCTTTTCGTTCCAGCTAAATGCATGCACGTACATAGCAACCTAGACATGCATGCATGCATGCATATATCCAAGGCGCACATGCACACATTTTTTGTTCAAGCTAATTGCATGCATGCATATAGGCATATAGCAAAGCCATGGCTCACCGTATGTCTAAATGCCTAAAATCTCCAATTAGTATATTCGACGACCAGTGGAGAATATCTGAGCAACCACTGGCGAATGAACATCCAGAAAGGTTTAGCATGAGAAAGTTTGGGGCAAACCTACGCGCATATATTAAAGACTTGCCTTCAGACATCTTTTCCAACAGGCAATGCACACACATCATGCATGCTTGCATGGATGCCTATATGCACGCTTTTCGTTCCAGCTAAATGCATGCACGTACATAGCAACCTAGACATGCATGCATGCATGCATATATCCAAGGCGCACATGCACACGTTTTTTGTTCAAACTAATTGTATGCATGCATATAGGCATATACCAAAGCCAGGGCTCACCGTATATCTTTTTTTTTTCAACTCAATCAGCCCACATCTTCACTGGTAGAAAATAGGCCTTTAGTCCCGGTTCGCAAAGGCCATTAATCCCGGCTGTGCAACCGGGACTAAATATGCGCGACTAAAGGCCCCCTCCTTTAGTCGCGCCTCTTACGAAACGCGACTAAAGGCCCGTCCACGTGGGCGCCAGGAGTCCGTCGGGGCGGAGGACCTTTAGTCCCGGTTCTCGTGGCTAACCGGGACTAAAGGCCTCCTCCGCAGGTTTAGGGTTTTAGCCCCCCTAAACCTGGTTTCTTTTAAATTTGTAGTGTTTGATTTCTTTTATATTTTATTTTGTGTTTTATTTTAATTTTGATGAAGTTTCAGTACACATATTCTACGCTACTATATATATGCATATGAAATTTCAAACAAGAAGAATTCAAGAGGAATATATAATATATATTCAATCTCGGGTGACCATATACAACTTCGAACAAGTTTCCATACACAATTAGGATGGATGACCATATACAACTTCGAACAAGTTTCAATCTCGGGTATGCATATAAATTTCTTCGTCCTCGGTATAGTGTTCTCCTTTAGGATTGATGACTTCCCTCATGAAAAATCCTGCTAATTCATCTTGAATTGGTCGGAAGCGAGCTTCTGGACTAAGCCTCCTCCGCAAGTTATCCGTCGCCTTCCGCACGCTATGCGATGCCTTCCGCTCAGAGGTGTGTCTCCGGATGTTCTCACAAACATAGTATCCACATAGATTGGTCCCCGGTGGCTGCTTATCCACATTAACTAACCTTCTAAAATCTAGCTCATGTTTGAATTCACTGACAATTTCTTCTGAGAACCGTCTCCAAACCCTACAGGGCAAAGAAAATTAAATGAACAAGGGAGTTATTAGTTACTTGATATTAGGAAATTAACGAAAGAGACCGATCGATATAGAGCTCAAATGATTGAAAATAATTACTTTTGCAGCATTTTTCTCATGTCGGCCCAACGCTTTGAATCCGAATCCATAGAGTCCATGATTAGAACTCTGGAGGTGTGAAGTGCAAATATTTAGCAGAATCCAGTGGAACCTGCAGACACGTTACATGCACAGTCATGCATAACTCATCGATTAGACATACCATGCATGGAGTAAACAAAAGAGAATGGGCACAAGAGAGAAACACTCACCCAAAATGGTAAGGAAATAGAATATGACTTTTGAGTTGATGCTTTCTAAGAAACTTGTACAAGTCTTTCTCCACGTCTTCGGGGTGATTTTGTAACACATGTCCATTAACGATATGTGGGTCAATGAACCCAACATCATGGATGTTTCTTATTTTGCATTCCCAAATCTTCAATCTGCATAATAGCGTATGCAACAATATAGTTAGGACAATATATATATAGTGCACGCAATGAAGAACGAGATGAGGTAGAAATAAATCACTTACAGAACGTAGCAACTCAGGATAGATTTGTCGAGCTCGCGCAGATTGAACAGCTGGAACAATTCACTCATATGAACTTGTACAGAGTAGCGTTTGGTGTGATGCTCCTCTGTAACATCCGCATAAACATATTCTTTACGAGCCCATGTTATGAAATGCTTGTACCAACGTAGCAGATTTCGCATTTGTGGTGGTAGACTCTTTTCCCGCGCAGGCTCGACGAGAGGCCCATTCCGCACATATAGTAATGCTATCTCACATACTGGCGCATCCTCAAGGCCTAACGAGGCACGAAGAGTCAAACCCATCTCGGACGCTTGTTTCATGGCACTTGCTACAGTCAATCCAAGTGCTGCCGCAGCTGCTATGATCTCGGGGTCCTCTTCCGGACCGGCTTTCACTATGAGCGGGGGGATCGATTGTTTATTCTGCATCCCGAGCTGGTCAACTTGTTTCCCGCTTTTTTTACTTTCTTCTTTCTCCTCCTTCAATATTTTTGCTTGCCTACGAAGTTCATGTCCATAGTCGTCAGGCATATTCAGCTCGGCTTGGGACGGTGTCGTCAAAAAATCCTTAGCCCACTTCTTTTGCTTCTCAGTGAATACTTGCTTGGGCTGAGGCACTTTTATCGCCTTCGTATCCGCCTTCCATTTCTCATAATGAGCAGGCGCGGCCAATTTGGTTTCAGCTTCACTAAGTTCCCAAGGCCTTGGGAGGAGAGGCTTCAGTGATGGCTCCGGTACCCTTGTGGTCTTAGGTATATAGGGGTCCGGGTTAATAGTCCAGGAGCGGGTTTCCTTGCTGTCCGCCTGCTTCTGCTTCTTCGCCGGAGGTGGATTGGGGGGCGTCGTACTCGCCGGAGGAGGATTGGGGGGCGGCGGCTGCTTACCCGCCGGAGGTTGTGGATCGGGGGACGGCGTCGAATGGCGTGAAGGAGCTGTAGGTGAACCACCACGACCACGACCACCGCCACCACCACCACCACCACCACCATCGGAGGGGGGTGGACTTGTTAGCCTTGGCACCTCGCCTGGAAACACTATGTACTTCTTTTTCCATAGAATGATCTGGCGCTTGACATCTCCAAGTCTTCTCTCCCCTTCGAGTGTAGCTTTGTCAATCTCCAGGTCCTCAAACTCTTGGACTATGTCTTCCACCGTGACACGAGCATAGGCATATGCAATGGGGTTGTTGTGGTGGAGTGCTCCAGGTGTACAGGGTAAAGCACTGCCGGTAGCTACCTTCGTGGAAACGTTCCCCACGGGATAATGCAGATCACATTCTTTCATCTCCTTTACATCATCCACGCGGTAGTGAGGCTCCGGTGCACGAATCTCGATCGTCGGTGCATTAGCACCAGGCGGGGCATCCGTGGAAGCCACGCTGCTTCTCCGCTGCTGGCTTCCGCGATCCGCTTCATGATCTTCATGCGGCCCTGCAGCCGATTTTTCTTTTACTAGTTCATGCACGGTCTGCTTCAACTCATGGAGTTCCGATGCAAACTTCGCCAAAAGATCTGCATCCCGGTCCGTCTTTCTCTTACGGCTTTCCACGGAATTCTGCCTTTGCCTCGTACATGTCCTCCGTGTTCATCATTCCCGAGGGCTGTTGTCAGTGCGTCTTTCTCTCTGTTGAACTTGATCAAGCCCTCTTGAGCTTGGGTCATTGCGTCAATAAGGGCTTGGGTGGGAGCAAACTTTTTCTTCCGGTGAACACACACCCCTGTCTCCGGGTCTAGCGATCCCCCATGCCCGTACCACCAGCTTTTGGCCCTTGGGTCCCATCCCTCTGTACCTAGAGGGATTCCTTGCACCCTCAGGTCCTCCTCCATCTTCTGCCACTTAGGCTCCGAAAGGCGGTATCCTCCTGGCCCCATAATATGATGGTACTTTTTCTTACTCGCATTATCCTTATTTTTTTTTGATATTTCCTTGAAATGCTCCGATTTCTTTTGCCTCACTAATTCTGGCCAATCATCTTTCAGTTTCTCATGTTGTCCATTGAAATCCGGAGTCTTGCCCTTGTTGACATAGTCACGGGTTAAATTTTTCTTGAAGTTCCGGAATGCTTCGGCCATCTTCTGAAGAGTGAACTCTTTAACTAGCCTCCTCCTCTCACGTCCACCCGGAACCTCGTTACCGAATTCATCGACTTTGTTGTATTCCGGAGGTAGAATGAAATGTTCCATAAGCTTTCTCCAGCAATCCTTTTTCGTTCTCTTGTCGACAAAACTGAAACCAAGACGTGCCTTCTCTGGCTCCTTCCATTCCTGGACGGTGATCGGGAAGTTGTCTCTAACAACGACTCCGCATTGGTTGATAAACTTTGAGGTGTGCTGTAGGGGCTTGCCGGTTTCACTGACAAAATCAATGGTATATGTTTCTCCTGTTTTCATCGCCTTGGATTTGCCACGCTTTGTCGTACTCGATCCGGCCGAGGGCTAAAAAAAGAAAGAGAGTCGCGCACGTTAATACATATGTATTCACATTTCAGTAAGTTTGTATCACGAGAGGCTCAATGTATATATATACCTCGCCGGAGGTGGTTGCTACTTGCAATTCGAGATCGTTGTTTGTTGACGGTTGACCTCCGTCGACAATGTCCGTTCCTTCACCTTCTTGATCATCGACAATGTCTGTTCCACCGTCAAGGTTTAGAAAAGAAGAGACTACATCATCTTCTTGCTCATATTCTGAGCCCGGCACATAAGGAATCTCGTTGTTTATGATGCCCATTAAATAACGTTCAGCCTCCGGATCCCTAAGCGACTCGGCTCTATCGTCCGCCATATGTCACTCCTGCATGTAGTAAAAATTAATTAAGTATAAAGGAATTAAAAAATAAGATTAAGGGGACATAGAGGAGGAGCAGCGACGGTTGAATGATTAAGAGCTATTAATTTTTGCTTTCATTTCAGCCATTTTTGGAAAACAACAAAAACAGAAATACTTTAGATGTCAAACTACATGTATAAGGTTGAAAACATGTGCCAAATGTTTCACCGAACATTTTGAGGTATTAAACATAATTTTTGGATAATTATTTAATTAGTTATGCCATTTTCTTTTTCCTTTTCTTTTATGACCAGAACAGAAAATTGATGTTTTTCCTTTTCTTTTAATTAGTTATGCCATTTTCTTTTTCCTTTTCTTTTATGACCAAAACAAAAATTCGTCGACTTTTTCCTTTCCTTTTCTTTTCCATTTTTAGTTCCCTCTCTGCTCTCTCTCTCTCTCGCTCGCTGACGGGTGACCACCAGCACGGGCACGCACGGCGGCGCCGTTTCCGCAAGCGCGCGAGGCTGGCGAGGCGCGCATCCAGTACGCGGCGACGAGGAGGACGGCAGGCGGCAGCGGGCGAGAAGGCGGGCAAGAAGACGACGGCGGTGGTCCCCTCTTCTTCTAGGCACGCGAGGAGGACGGCAGGCGGCGGCGGGCACCTACCGGAGACGAGGGCGGCGCGGAGAAGACGAGGGCGGCGGCGCGGAGAAGACGAGGGCGGCGCCGCGGAGAAGACGAGGTCCTGGATGCGTTTGGTGGTTAGTGCGGAGAAGACGAGGGCCGCGGAGAATATATAGGGCAAGCCTTTAGTCGCGGTTGGGGACACCAACCGCGACTAAAGGTACCCTTTAGTCGCGGTTGGTGTCACGACCCGCGACTAAAGGTTCTTTCGCGCCGTTTTCGTTCCCGCGCGGAAAGAGCCTTTAGTCGTGGTTCGTGTCACGAACCGCGACTAAAGGTCCTTTTTCAAATACTTTTCATTTTAAAATCTTAAAAATACAAATAATATATCAAAAAATTC